>NC_059209.1:58274207-58314450 GCF_020615455.1 Coregonus clupeaformis | reverse complement strand
GGAGTGTGTGTTTTGAGGCCAAGGTTATACAGTGAGCTCCATAATTCATTGGACAGTGACAATTTTGTTGTTATTTTGGTTCTGTACTCTAGCACTTTGAGTTTGAAAGGATACAATGACAATGAGGGTGAAGTGCAGACTGTCAGCTTTAATTTGAGGGTATTTTCATACATATCGGATGAACCGTTTAGAAATTATAGAAGCTTTTGTACATGGTCCCCCCTTTTTCGGGCATCAAAAACATTGGACAGTTTAACATAATGTAGAATAAAGTAATCATTGTTAATATTTGGTCGCATATCCTTTGCATGCAATGACTGCTTGAAGTCTCGTGCATCGACATCACCAGACGCTGGGTATCTTCCCTGGTGATGCTCTGCCAGGCCTGTACTGCAGCCATCTTCAGTTCCTGCTTATTTTGGGGACTTATTGCCTTCAGTCTCCTCTTCAGCATGTAAAATGCATGTTCAATTGGATTCAGATCCGGTGATTGACTCCGGCCAGTCAAGGATTTTCCACTTTTTGGCCATCAAAAACCCCTTTGTTGCTCTAGCAGTATGTTTAGGGTCATTGTCTTGTTGCATGATGAAGTGCCGTCCAATGAGTTTGGAGGCATTTGGTTTTATCTGAGCAGATAAAATATTTCTATAGACTTCAGAATTCATTGTTCTACTTCTGTCTGCAGTCACATCATCGATGAAGACAAGTGAGCCTGTTCCACTGGCAGCCATACAGGCCCAAGCCATAACACCCCCTCCACCATGTTTCACGGATGAGGTGGTATGCTTTGGATCATGGGCATTTCTTTTTTTTCTCCACACTTTCCTCTTTCCATCACTCTGGTACATGTTAATCTTTGTCTCATCTGTCCACAATACTTTTTCCCAGAACTCTTGGGGCTCTTTTAGGTGCTTTTTAGCAAACTGTAATCTCGCCTTTCTGTTCTTCAGGCTTATCAGTGGTTTGCATCTTGTAGTGTAACCCTCTGTAGTCCTGCTGGTGTAGTCTTCTACGTATGGTAGACTTTGACACATCTACACCTGCATCCAGGAGAGTGTTTTTGATCTGTTGGGCTGTTGTCAGGGGGGTTTTCTTCACCATAGAGAGTATTCTCCGGTCATCCACTACAGTGGTCTTCCTCGGTCTACCGGGTCTTTTGACATAATTGAGTTCAACGGTTGTTTTTTTCTTGTTAATGATGAACCAAACTGTTGACTTGGGCATGGCCAGGGTTTTTGCAATGTTCCTGATTGATTGATTTTCATTTCTGAGCCTTATGACGGCCAGCTTCATTTGCATCGACACTGCTGTCTTCCTCATGTTGTCACACCACAACAACAACCTCCAAAGGCAATAGCAAAGTCTAGAATCAATGCTATTCAACAACAGCTCTCCTGCATTCACTAATGACACAAATGAATACACCTGCCTAACGACACACATCTGTGAAGCCAATTTAACAAATACTTGTAGTACCTTAAAATGGGGGGACCATGTATAAAAGGTGCTATCATTTCTAAACAGTTCATCCGATATATATGAAAATACCCTCAAATTAAAGCTGACAGTCTGCACTTCACCCTCATTGTCATTGTATCCTTTCAAACTCAAAGTGCTAGAGTACAGAACCAAAATAACAAAAAAATTGTCACTGTCCAATGAATTATGGAGCTCACTGTATGTCACGATGAGTGGATTGATAATACTGCTGCATCTCAATGCCGGGAAGGAACACACAAGAAGCACAGCCTGTTAGTGTGTGTGTGTGTGTGTGTGTGTGTGTGTGTGTGTGTGTGTGTGTGTGTGTGTGTGTGTGTGTCGCACAGGTTAGCCGTTCTAATTGTATGGTGTCCACGTGATCACACATGCTCTACATCCTTAGTTAGTTAAAGACATGTCACGGAACTTTGGCGTCTACTAAGTATGTTTTAAGCCTCCCGCTTCGGGCTGGATGTGTCAATCTGTAATTCATACATGCAGAATATAACCTCAATTAGCCACAACATCCCAGAAGCAACTGTTTTCTGGAAGCTGTGTGTTGCCGTTCTCCCTACATTTACCCCCCCATGGGCCATAGGGATGTGCACAGTTGTTCAAATATTCAAACTGACGTTAGGATTTGAATAGTTGTGAGTATTCATTTTTGTTGAGGAAAGAAAATAATTATAGGCCTATTAACACAAAAAAAAATTGCCTTTCTAAATTAAATACAAATATCCATGTGACATTGTTACATACAAGGATATACCAGGTCATTTGAAATTATTAATCTAATAACACAACAAACTTTTCGATGTAGTATTTATGACGTGCACGGTCACTTACTGTTAGCGTTGGCCAATCAAAGTGGCAAAGAGGCTCAATGTGTAGCGAATGGAGAGAGATTTCATTAATGCAATACAAAACGGAATAAAATTAGAGAGAAAGGGCAGCATGTAGCCACAGTTAGCCTAGCTAGCTACAATTAGCCTAGCTAGCTACAATTAGCCTAGCTAGCTACAATTAGCCTAGCTAGGATATCCGACAAAACGTCATGGTACCCCCCATCCCTAGTGGGCCAGCCCCCTAGCAACTTGAGTTTCAGCCAATGAGCTTCAGCCTCTCGCCATTTGTGGCAGCTGTGGCGTGGTGCACATAACTGCACATTTTCGGGGACCACCTTTGGCTCGTGGGCGCTACTTTCAGAACTACTGGCTAAAACGTATACAAAAGTACCGTAGGATCTCTTTAATGTCCATTGATAATCTTTAACTATAATAGTATGAGTGGGTTATAAGTGGTGTTCCTGGTGAATGGAAAGATCTTTATTAGTCCTCTCTCTCTCTCTCTCTCTCTCTCTCTCTCTCTCTCTCTCTGCCTGTCTCTCTCTGCCTCTCTCTCTCTCTCTCTCTCTCTCTCTGCCTCTCTCTCTCTGCCTCTCTCTCTCTCTCTCTGCCTCTCTCTCTCTCGCCTCTCTCTCTCTCTCTGCCTCGCTCTGTCTCTCTTTGCGTCTCTCTCTGCGTCTCTCTCTGCGTCTCTCTCTCTCTCTCTCTCTCTCTCTCTCTCTCTCTCTCTCTCTCTCTCTCTCTCTCTGCCTCTCTCTCTCTGCATCTCTCTCTCTCTGCCTCGCTCTGTCTCTCTCTGCGTCTCTCTCTGCCTCTATCTCTCTCTCTCTCTGCCCCTCTCTGCCTTTCAGAAGGCTTCTCTCTTTACTCCTGATGCTTTGACAGTATGAAGCTCTGAGATGCTGGGCGACTGCAAATTGCCTGTTTTCATTTGAAAGCCTCCTTTTCTTGCTTCCTCAGAATGTCTGAATGACCCCTCACCTCCAAATCCCAGACAGACACACAGAAACATCTAACGGTTTTCTGTGGCGCATGCTCTTCTAAAGCTTTTTCATGTTCCATCTTTTTCTGTTTTTCCTCCCTCTCCTTTCTATTCACGCAACCTCTCTATCGCTCCTCTTCTTTCTCTTTCTCTGTGCTCTCCTTTCCTCCTCTCTCTCACTGCTCACCGAAGACTGTGAAGAGAATGAGCCTGCCGAAGTGCCACGTAAGTCATCATGGGTGTTTTGGGGGAGTTGTCACCCCTTTGTTGGTCCCTCTACGCCCCTCTGTGACCAGTGGTCCTTGACTGAGTCATGTACCCCCGTACCCCTGTACCTCTGTATCCCTCTACCCCTTCCGCTGTAACATCCCTGTGGTGTCTGAGATGGCTGTTGGTGACGTTTGACCATTCCCTTGACTGTGTTTAGACTACAATTGAAGGTCTAAAGTTCTGTTAAATCTTCAAAGCCTCGCTCCCTAACACTCCTCCACCTCCTCTTCCTCCTCTTCCTCCACCTCCTCTCCTTCTCCCCTCCTCTCCTTCTCCTCCTCTTCCTCTCCTCCTTCTCCTCCTCTTCCTCCCTCACCAAAAACAATCCTACAGAATTAGTAACTATATCTACCATAGCTAACAGACTTAGTAAATATATCTACCATAGAGAACATACTTAGTAACTAGATCTACCATAGATAACATACTTAGTAACTAGATCTACCATAGCTAACAGACTTAGTAACTAGATCTACCATAGCTAACAGACTTAGTAACTAGATCTACCATAGCTAACAGACTTAGTAAATAGATCTACCATAGCTAACAGACTTAGTAACTAGATCGACCATAGCTAACAGACTTAGTAAATATATCTACCATAGAGAACATACTTAGTAACTAGATCTACCATAGCTAACAGACTTAGTAACTAGATCTACCATAGCTAACAGACTTAGTAACTAGATCTACCATAGCTAACAGACTTAGTAACTAGATCTACCATAGCTAACATACTTAGTAACTAGATCTACCATAGCTAACAGACTTATTAACTAGATCTACCATAGCTAACAGACTTAGTAACTAGATCGACCATAACTAACAATGGACTGTTTTCTTCTGTTGTGTGTGTTGGTGGGAGCCAATGGGATTACGCCTGCGGCGGTCTCCCAGGACGACACACACCTCTTTACATTTTAATTAAGCCAAGTGTTTTGGAGAAAGAAAGGAGAAAGCCCAAACGGAGGCTCTGCCTTTCCCTCTAGATTAACCTCTGCTCTTTCCCACTTCCTCCACACACACACACACACACACACACACACACACACACACACACACACACACACACACACACACACACACACACACACACACTCACACACACTCCTGCCTCCTGCACCACCCGGCTCAACCAGTGACTAGCGGAGCGCCGTAATTAGAACACGAGACAATTACCCAGCCTCCTCCTGGGGGAGACATTTTGTTCTCTTAATCTGGTGTCTTAAATAATTAAAGCAGCCATGAAACCCCATGTTCTCTCTCTCTCCCCTACTCCCCAGTTCTCTATCTGATCTCTGTTTCCTCTGGTCTAACCCTCTGTTACTGTAGTGAGGTTTAGGAGTTGCTCTGCTGTTTCCTCTGGTCTCTGCATCTTCTCTGGTCTCTCCTTCCTCCATCAAACCCACTGTTCTCTCTCTGCTCTGCTCTCTGCATCCTTCCCATCTATCTCTTCAGTTTCTGCTGTTTCTCCTCTCTCTCTCTCTCTCTATCTCCACTCTCTCTCTCTCTCTATCTCCACTCTTTCTCTCTCTCTCTCTCTCTCTCTCTCTCTCTCTCTCTCTCTATCTCCACTCTCTCTCTCTCTCTCTCTCTCTCTCTCTCTCTCTCTCTCTCTCTCTCTCTCTCTCTCTCTCTCTCTCTCTCTTCTCTCTCTCCCACTCTTTCTCTCTCCCCCCATCTCTCCTCTCTCTCTCTCTCTCTCTACTCTACTCTACTCTACTCTACTCTCCTGTCCTCTGTGTATGGGGTTTGTATGTCTAACAGCAGCTATCATCATATTAATATTGGCCCGTTATGCCAGCAGGGAGGTTACACAGAATGTTCTCCGCTATATGAACCCACCCCTGTGTGTGTGACTGGGCCAACTCTGACCCCTCTCCTTCAGTCAGCCCACTCATCACACAGCTTTCCCATAACCCTCCCCTCCACGGCCCTCCGCTGGCGTGAGATCCTGTTAGGGCCGAGCGTGACCACCGCCCGTACACACACGCACACCAGCCTGTAACCTAGCCCTTCACCCAGCTTAGACACACACACACACACACACACACACACACACTGCAGAGCTGGGTGGGATGCTGCCGCAAACACGATACACAGTAGAATCTGCTAGTTCTGCCGTCTTCAATGACATTAATGTGTTCGTTGTGTTTCGGCATGTCTGTCATCACAATCTGACAGAAACTGTCACACACACACACACACACACACACACACACACACACACACACACACACACACACACACAGGTTTACATCCATCTGTCTGACTCCATTCCTAGTGTTGATGTGTTTTCCCCCAGGTGTTTTTCTTTGTGTGAGTGTGTGTGTGTGTGTAACTTAGATGTTAATAGTGTGTGTGTGTGTGTGTGTGTGTGTAACTTAGATGTTAATAGTGTGTGTGTGTGTGTGTGTGTGTGTGTGTGTGTGTGTGTTTAACTTAGATGTTAATAGTGTGTGTGTGTGTGTGTGTGTAACTTAGATGTTAATAGTGTGTGTGTGTGTGTGTAACTTAGATGTTAATAGTGTGTGTGTGTGTGTAACTTAGATGTTAATAGTGTGTGTGTGTGTGTGTGTGTGTGTGTAACTTAGATGTTAATAGCGTGTGTGTGTGTGTGTGTAACTTAGATGTTAATAGCGTGTGTGATGTGTGTTTCTTCCAGCTGTCCAGGATGAACAGGGTCTGGAAGCAAAGAGATCCATCAAGAAGAGAATCAAACAGCTCAAGGTGCTGGACCCAAAGATCGCTCAGAACCTCTGTGAGTACTGACACACATTTTATCCTTAATTGGGACCGAAAATTGATTTCCATTCAAAATACTATTTTCCCTAACTCCTAAACCTAACCACTAACACTAATTCTAACCGTAATGGTAACGCTAAACCTAACCCCTAAGCTTAGTAAAAATACCCTTTGTCCTCATGGGGATGTTGGAAATTTCCCTACGAGGGAGTAGTTTCCTTGTTTTAGTGTCCTTGTGGGGACTTTTGGAGATTGTACGTCCCCACAAGGATAGATGAACAGTCCCACGTGCGCGCACACACACACACACACACACACACACACACACACACACACCTCAGAACCTGTGTGAATATTGCCTTTCAATACCCAGACTTGTATAAAACATTTGCAGTAAGCAATTAGTGGAATTGTTTTCTTTTGCTATGTGTTGATGCACAATGAAGGAAGTCGGAAAAAAGTTAATCAAGGCAAAACAACTTTGTCTTCCGAAGCAGCAAATTACTAATTGTTTGTGGGTTTTATCTGTGTGAGTGAACATCTGTGTCGGTGTGTTCTCCAGTTACCCCGTAGACACAACACACAGTGTATTAGTTGGTGAAACATCCATACTAGATCTATGTCTGTTCTCCAGTTACCCCGTAGACACAACACACAGTGTATTAGTTGGTGAAACATCCATACTAGATCTATGTCTGTTCTCCAGTTACCCCGTAGACACAACAAACAGTGTATTAGTTGGTGAAACATCCATACTAGATCTATGTCTGTTCTCCAGTTACCCCGTAGACACAACACACAGTGTATTAGTTGGTGAAACATCCATACTAGATCTATGTCTGTTCTCCAGTTACCCCGTAGACACAACACACACAGTGTATTAGTTGGTGAAACATCCATACTAGATCTATGTCTGTTCTCCAGTTACCCCGTAGACACAACACACAGTGTATTAGTTGGTGAAACATCCATACTAGATCTATGTCTGTTCTCCAGTTACCCCGTAGACACAACACACAGTGTATTAGTTGGTGAAACATCCATACTAGATCTATGTCTGTTCTCCAGTTACCCCGTAGACACAACACACAGTGTATTAGTTGGTGAAACATCCATACTAGATCTATGTGTGTTCTCCAGTTACCCCGTAGACACAACACACAGTGTATTAGTTGGTGAAACATCCATACTAGATCTATGTCTGTTCTCCAGTTACCCCGTAGACACAACACACAGTGTATTAGTTGGTGAAACATCCATACTAGATCTATGTCTGTTCTCCAGTTACCCCGTAGACACAACACAAACAGTGTATTAGTTGGTGAAACATCCATACTAGATCTATGTCTGTTCTCCAGTTACCCCGTAGACACAACACACAGTGTATTAGTTGGTGAAACATCCATACTAGATCTATGTCTGTTCTCCAGTTACCCCGTAGACACAACACAAACAGTGTATTAGTTGGTGAAACATCCATACTAGATCTATGTCTGTTCTCCAGTTACCCCGTAGACACAACACAAACAGTGTATTAGTTGGTGAAACATCCATACTAGATCTATGTCTGTCTCCAGTTACCCCGTAGACACAACACACAGTGTATTAGTTGGTGAAACATCCATACTAGATCTATGTCTGTTCACCAGTTACCCCGTAGACACAACACAAACAGTGTATTAGTTGGTGAAACATCCATACTAGATCTATGTCTGTTCTCCAGTTACCCCGTAGACACAACACACAGTGTATTAGTTGGTGAAACATCCATACTAGATCTATGTCTGTTCTCCAGTTACCCCGTAGACACAACACAAACAGTGTATTAGTTGGTGAAACATCCATACTAGATCTATGTCTGTTCTCCAGTTACCCCGTAGACACAACACAAACAGTGTATTAGTTGGTGAAACATCCATACTAGATCTATGTGTGTTCTCCAGCTCTTCTTTTAATCCTTGCCTCTTCCTGTATTTCTCACCACATCCTGCTCCGGCTCAGGATGTAGGAACTGCAGGAGCTCGTTACAGGACGAGGTCCCAAATAGCTCCCTATATAGTGCACTCCTTATGCAGGCCCTGATCAAACGTAGTACACTATGTAGGGAATAGGGTGTCGTTTGGGATGCAGCCAGTGTTCATGTTGATCATTATTCTGCGTAGTATTGAGAGGCGTAGGAGGGAGAGCTGCAGAGATGGAGAGCACTCACTCATCCCTCATCAGGTGACTCAAACATAGAGGGCAGAGGGCAGAGGTCAGCGTGGAAACACACTTCTCCAGGCTTTCTTTCCTTTGGTTCGCTCACTCGCTCTTGCTTTCTTTTCATCTCGCTTTTGACTTCCATCTAACTTTCTTTTGGTTTATTTCTTTCTCTTTATTATTTTAAAATACTCTTCGGATCTGCACAAAGAGAAGGGGAAGTTAGCATGATCTCTCTCTCTCTCTCTCTCTTTCCTTCCTTTCACTCTCCTTTACTCCATCCCTCACTCCGTTCAAGCCTACAGGTGAAAGGTCATGCCAGCTCCTCACAGACAGACAGACGTCTCAGATTGCACTTGTTTATCGTGAACATCACTGTTCCTCTCTCTCTCTTTCTTTCTCTCTTTTTCTCACTCTCTTTTACTCTCCCCTCTCTCCTCCACCTCCTCTCTCCTTCACCTCCTCTCTCCTTCACCCCCTCTCTCCTGCACCTCCTCTCTCCTGCACCCCCTCTCTCCTGCACCTCCTCTCTCCTGCACCTCCTCTCTCCTGCACCTCCTCTCTCCTGCCCTCCTCTCTCCTGCACCTCCTCTCTTTCACCTCCTCTCTCCTGCACCTCCTCTCTCTTTCACCTCCTCTCTCTTTCACCTCCTCTCTCCTGCACCACCTCTCTCCTTCACCTCCTCTCTCCTTCTCCTCTCTACATCTCAATAGGTCCTCTCCGGTGCGCTGGTCAAATACAGTGATAGGGGTGTCAGTAATTCCAGTGATGTCATTGGGCCATTACAATCATCATGTAATAGTGGACAGGAGAAGGGAGGGGAAGACTACAGAGAGGAGGAAGGAGGAGAGGAGGAGATTGAATAGACTACAGAGAGGAGGAAGGAGGAGAGGAGGAGATTGAATAGACTACAGAGAGGAGGAAGGAGGAGATTGAATAGACTACAGAGAGGAGGAAGGAGGAGATTGAATAGACTACAGAGAGGAGGAAGGAGGAGAGGAGGAGATTGAATAGACTACAGAGAGGAGGAAGGAGGAGAGGAGGAGATTGAATAGACTACAGAGAGGAGGAAGGAGGAGAGGAGGAGATTGAATAGACTACAGAGAGGAGGAAGGAGGAGAGGAGGAGTTTGAATAGACTACAGAGAGGAGGAAGGAGGAGAGGAGGAGATTGAATAGACTACAGAGAGGAGGAAGGAGGAGAGGAGGAGATTGAATATACAGAGAGGAGGAAGGAGGAGAGGAGGAGATTGAATAGACTACAGAGAGGAGGAAGGAGGAGATTGAATAGACTACAGAGAGGAGGAAGGAGGAGAGGAGGAGATTGAATAGACTACAGAGAGGAGGAAGGAGGAGAGGAGGAGATTGAATAGACTACAGAGAGGAGGAAGGAGGAGAGGAGGAGATTGAATAGACTACAGGGAGGAGGAAGGAGGAGAGGAGGAGATTGAATAGACTACAGAGAGGAGGAAGGAGGAGAGGAGGAGATTGAATAGACTACAGAGAGGAGGAAGGAGGAGAGGAGGAGATTGAATAGACTACAGAGAGGAGGAAGGAGGAGAGGAGGAGATTGAATAGACTACAGAGAGGAGGAAGGAGGAGAGGAGGAGATTGAATAGACTACAGGGAGGAGGAAGGAGGAGAGGAGGAGATTGAATAGACTACAGAGTGGAGGAAGGAGAAGAGGAGGAGATTGAATAGACTACAGAGAGGAGGAAGGAGGAGAGGAGGAGATTGAATAGACTACAGAGAGGAGGAAGGAGGAGAGGAGGAGGGTTTAATGAAGCTAGGTACTGCAACACCTGGGCTCTCTCCTATCTAAACCCTTACCTCTCTCTCTAACACACACATGTACGCACTCTACACACACACACACACACACACACACACATTTGGTATTTGGTATTTATTAGTATCCCCATTAGCCTCTGTAAAAGCATCAGCTACTCTTCCTGGGGTCCACATGAAACATGACAGTCCAAATTACACACCCACAATATCTAGTTCTAATACATAGTACAGTCCAAATTACACACCCACAATATCTAGTTCTAATACATAGTACAGTCCAAATTACACACCCACAATATCTAGTTCTAATACATAGTACAGTCCAAATTACACACCCACAATATCTAGTTCTAATACATAGTACAGTCCAAATTACACACCCACAATATATAGTTCTAATACATAGTACAGTCCAAATTACACACCCACAATATATAGTTCTAATACATAGTACAGTCCAAATTACACACCCACAATATATAGTTCTAATACATAGTACAGTCCAAATTACACACCCACAATATCTAGTTCTAATACATAGTACAGTCCAAATTACACACCCACAATATCTAGTTCTAATACATAGTACAGTCCAAATTACACACCCACAATATCTAGTTCTAATACATAGTACAGTCCAAATTACACACCCACAATATCTAGTTCTAATACATAGTACAGTCCAAATTACACACCCACAATATCTAGTTCTAATACATAGTACAGTCCAAATTACACACCCACAATATATAGTTCTAATACATAGTACAGTCCAAATTACACACCCACAATATCTAGTTCTAATACATAGTACAGTCCAAATTACACACCCACAATATATAGTTCTAATACATAGTACAGTCCAAATTACACACCCACAATATCTAGTTCTAATACATAGTACAGTCCAAATTACACACCCACAATATCTAGTTCTAATACATAGTACAGTCCAAATTACACACCCACAATATCTAGTTCTAATACATAGTACAGTCCAAATTACACACCCACAATATCTAGCTCTAATACATAGTACAGTCCAAATTACACACCCACAATATATAGTTCTAATACATAGTACAGTCCAAATTACACACCCACAATATATAGTTCTAATACATAGTACAGTCCAAATTACACACCCACAATATATAGTTCTAATACATAGTACAGTCCAAATTACACACCCACAATATCTAGTTCTAATACATAGTACAGTCCAAATTACACACCCACAATATCTAGTTCTAATACATAGTACAGTCCAAATTACACACCCTCTGGTTTGTTATGAGGAGATGATGAAATGATGAACTTGAATCCTATTGTGTTCTGATCAAGAAAACAAGGTAGAGAGAGAGAGAGAGAGAGAGAGAGAGAGAGAGAGAGAGAGAGAGAGAGAGAGAGAGAGAGAGAGAGAGAGAGAGAGAGAGAGAGAGAGAGAGAGAGAGAGAGAGAGAGAGAGAGAGAGAGAGAGAGGGCGAGAGAGGGATGTGAGAGAGAGAGAGAGAGAGAGAGAGAGAGAGAGAGAGAGAGAGAGAGAGAGAGAGAGAGAGAGAGAGAGAGAGAGAGAGAGAGAGAGAGAGAGAGAGAGAGAGAGAGAGAGAGAGAGAGAGAGAGAGAGAGAGAGAGAGAGAGAGAGAGAGAGAGAGAGAGAGAGAGAGAGAGAGAGAGAGAGAGGTGTGTGTGTTGATTCTTCGAAGATTCTCCCTGGGGGGGATATTTCCCACATCCCCACGATTACATAGGCTATTTTAAGTTTAGGGGTTATGTTTTTTTTTTTCCACTTTAAAGCTAATTTCCTGCCATTCTACAAATTTTTGCCATGACTAATGCTGTGTCCTTTTGCTCAAACATAATAAGTAAATCTATACTGCTAAATTCATTGTTTTGGGAATGTTCAGTTCTCCCTGACTGTCTAGCTTATATTTAGGTGGTTGTTAATTCTAAAAGATTGATATTGAAAAATATATACAGTGGGGGAAAAAAGTATTTAGTCAGCCACCAATTGTGCAAGTTCTCCCACTTAAAAAGATGAGAGAGGCCTGTAATTTTCATCATAGGTACACGTCAACTATGACAGACAAAATGAGAAAGAAATATCCAGAAAATCACATTGTAGGATTTTTTATGAATTTATTTGCAAATTATGGTGGAAAATAAGTATTTGGTCAATAAAAAAACTTTCTCAATACTTTGTTATATACCTTTTGTTGGCAATGACACAGGTCAAAGGTTTTCACACACTGTTGCTGGTATTTTAGCCCATTCCTCCATGCAGATCTCCTCTAGAGCAGTGTTGTTTTGGGGCTGTCGCTGGGCAACACGGACTTTCAACTCCCTCCAAAGATTTTCTATGGGGTTGAGATCTGGAGACTGGCTAGGCCACTCCAGGACCTTGAAATGCTTCTTACGAAGCCACTCCTTCGTTGCCCGGGCGGTGTGTTTGGGATCATTGTCATGCTGAAAGACCCAGCCACGTTTCATCTTCAATGCCCTTGCTGATGGAAGGAGGTTTTCACTCAAAATCTCACGATACATGGCCCCATTCATTCTTTCCTTTACACGGATCAGTCGTCCTGGTCCCTTTGCAGAAAAACAGCCCCAAAGCATGATGTTTCCACCCCCATGCTTCACAGTAGGTATGGTGTTCTTTGGATGCAACTCAGCATTCTTTGTCCTCCAAACACGGCGAGTTGAGTTTTTACCAAAAAGTTCTATTTTGGTTTCATCTGACCATATGACATTCTCCCAATCCTCTTCTGGATCATCCAAATGCACTCTAGCAAACTTCAGACGGGCCTGGACATGTACTGGCTTAAGCAGGGGGACATGTCTGGCACTGCTGGATTTGAGTCCCTGGCGGCGTAGTGTGTTACTCATGGTAGGCTTTGTTACTTTGGTCCCAGCTCTCTGCAGGTCATTCACTAGGTCCCCCCATGTGGTTCTGGGATTTGTGCTCACCGTTCTTGTGATCATTTTGACCCCACGGGGTGAGATCTTGCGTGGAGCCCCAGATCGAGGGAGATTATCAGTGGTCTTGTATGTCTTCCATTTCCTATTAATTGCTCCCACAGTTGATTTCTTCAAACCAAGTTGCTTACCTATTGCAGATTCAGTCTTCCCAGCCTGGTGCAGGTCTACAATTTTGTTTCTGGTGTCCTTTGACAGCTCTTTGGTCTTGGCCATAGTGGAGTTTGGAGTGTGACTGTTTGAGGTTGTGGACAGGTGTCTTTTATACTGATAACAAGTTCAAACAGGTGCCATTAATACAGGTAACGAGTGGAGGACAGAGGAGCCTCTTAAAGAAGAAGTTACAGGTCTGTGAGAGCC
This sequence comes from Coregonus clupeaformis, assembly GCF_020615455.1. NCBI lineage: Eukaryota > Metazoa > Chordata > Actinopteri > Salmoniformes > Salmonidae > Coregonus > Coregonus clupeaformis. The sequence goes on along the minus strand of NC_059209.1, from coordinate 58,300,803 downwards.
ATAAATCTTGCTTGTTTGTAGGTGACCAAATACTTATTTTCCACCATAATTTGCATATAAATTCATAAAAAATCCTACAATGTGATTTTCTGGATTTTTTTTCCTCAATTTGTCTGTCATAGTTGACGTGTACCTATGATGAAAATTACAGGCCTCTCTCATCTTTTTAAGTGGGAGAACATGCACAATTGGTGGCTGACTAAATACGTTTTTCCCCCCACTGTATATATCCATGATCTTTTCTACATACTTTATATCTGTTGTTTAAGGTGACACTGAAAGCATTTTACCATCCCCAAAATGTATACAAAAACATAAAAATACAATGATGTCAGAACAATCCCTGTAATGGAGAGCTTTGGCAGTATGACTGGGAGGGTTTATCAGTATCTAGCATGGAGCAGGAGGGAACACATTATCATCACCAGTCTCTAAATGAGCGTTTAGCGTGTTGGATTAATGGCAGTGGGTGCTGGGCTGAAGCTCTTCTCTCTGTCTCTGTCTCTCTCTCTCTCTCTCTCTCTCTCTCTCTCTCTCTCTCTCTCTCTCTCTCTCTCTCTCTCTCTCTCTCTCTCTCTCTCTCTCTCTGCCTCTCTCTCTCTCTCTCTCTCTCTCTCTGCCTCTCTCTCTCTGCCTCTCTCTCTCTCTCTCTCTCTCTCTCTCTCTCTCTCTCTCTCTCTGCCTCTCTCTGTCTCTCTCTCTCTCTGCCTCTCTCTCGCCTCTCTCGCTCTCTCTCTCTCTCTCTCTCTCTCTCTCTCTCTCTCTCTCTCTCTCTCTCTCTCTCTCTCTCTCTCTCTCTGCCTCTCTCTCTCTCTCTCTCTCTCTCTCTCTCTGCCTCTCTCTCTCTCTCTCTCTCTGCCTCTCTCTCTCTGCCTCTCTCTCTCTGCCTCTCTCTCTTTCTCTCTCTCTCTCTCTCTCTCTCTCTGCCTCTCTCTCGCTCTCTCTCTCTCTCTGCCTCTCTCTCTCTCTCTCTGCCTCTCTCTCTCTCTCTCTCTCTCTCTCTCTCTGCCTCTCTCTCTCTCTCTCTCTCTCTCTCTCTCTCTCTCTCTCTCTCTCTCTCTCTCTCTCTCTCTCTGCCTCTCTCTCGCTCTCCCTCTCTCTGCCTCTCGCTCTCCCTCTCTCTGCCTCTCGCTCTCCCTCTTTCTGCCTCTCTCTCTCTCTCTCTGCCTCTCTCTCGCTCTCTCTCTCGCTCTCCCTCTCTCTCTCTCTCTCTGCCTCTCTCTCTCTCTCTCTCTCTCTCTCTCTCTCTCTCTCTCTCTCTCTGCCTCTCTCTGCCTCTCTCTCTCTCTCTCTCTCTCTCTGCCTCTCTCTCTCTCTCTCTCTGCCTCTCTCTGTCTCTCTCTCTCTGCCTCTCTCTCTCTCTCTCTCTGCCTCTCTTTCGCTCTCTCTCGCTCTCTCTCTGCCTCTCTCTCTCTCTCTCTCTCTCTCTCTCTCTCTTTCTCAGCTCTCTGCACCTCATTGGTTTAAATCAAGAAGGCCTGTGACCTTTGTTTCATGTATTAAAGGAGAATGAGTCTAATCAGCCAAGTCAAAGTGATAACTTATGCACAGTAGAAATAATGGAACGGAGGGAGGGGCTGGAGGGTGGGTAGGTGGAGGGTGTGAGAGAGAGAGAGACTGAATGAGAGACGGAGGCAGAGAGAGTGACTGAATCAGAGACGGAGGCAGAGAGTGTGACTGAATGAGAGACGGAGGCAGAGAGAGTGACTGAATGAGAGACGGAGGCAGAGAGAGTGACTGAATGAGAGACGGAGGCAGAGAGAGTGACTGAATGAGAGACGGAGGCAGAGAGAGTGACTGAATGAGAGACGGAGGCAGAGAGAGTGACTGAATGAGAGACGGAGGCAGAGAGAGTGACTGAATGAGAGACTGAGGCAGAGAGAGTGACTGAATCAGAGACGGAGGCAGAGAGAGTGACTGAATGAGAGACGGAGGCAGAGAGAGTGACTGAATGAGAGACGGAGGCAGAGAGATTGACTGAATCAGAGACGGAGGCAGAGAGAGTGACTGAATGAGAGACGGAGGCAGAGAGAGTGACTGAATCAGAGACGGAGGCAGAGAGAGTGACTGAATGAGAGACGGAGGCAGAGAGAGTGACTGAATGAGAGACGGAGGCAGAGAGTGAGAGCGTGTGTGTCTATGTGTCTCTCTGTGTGTGTGTTGGTTAGCTCTGTTAGCATGTCTGTTAGCATGTCCATGTCCTACACAGATGTCTGCTCTAGTACATAGGTACTACAGAGCTGCACTGATCCAGCACCGCACAGCCCCACAGCATGTCTTGTTCTTCTGGTTTAGTTATCTAGAACAACCGTACAAACAGACCTACATCTACTGTTGTGATCTCTCTCTAAATAACTCTCTCCTCGCTCAGCTGTCCTCCCGTCATCATACCTCCTGTCACATGTGGAACCATGATCTCTCTCTAAATAGGTATCTCTCTCTCTCCCTCCCTTCTCTCCTCAGCTATCTTCCTGGGGTCCTTCAGGATACCTTACCAGGAGATCAGAAGGGCCGTCCTCGAGGTCGACGAGGAACAGCTCACCGAACCCATGATCCAGGTAACCATGACCTCTGACCTCTACTATCATAACGCTTTGGTCCATGTAACCATGACCTCTGACCTCTACTATCATAACTCTGTGGTTCAGGGATACATAACGATGAGAGAGACAGACACAGTTTCATAATAACAGGCCAAACAAAGTCAGCAGCCACTGTGAGACAGACAGACAGACAGACAGACAGACAGACCAGTCTTGGTATTTCTCTGCCATGTAATGAACAGACCACTAGCTGTTCAGAGAAAAGCTGCTTGAGAGGAGAGGAGAGGAGAGGAGAGGAGAGGAGAGGAGAGGAGGGGAGGGGGGGGAGGGAGGAGAGAGAGAGAGGAGAGGGGGGAGAGGAGGAGAGGAGAGGAGAGGAGAGGAGAGGGAGAGGAGAGGAGAGGGAGAGGAGAGGAGAGGAGAGGAGGAGAAGGAGAGGAGAGGAGAGAGAGGAGAGAGAGGAGAGGAGGGAGAGAGAGGAGAGGAGAGGAGAGGAGAGGAGAGGAGAGGAGAGGAGAGGAGAGGAGGGGAGGGGAGGGGAGGGAGGGGAGGGGAGAGAGGAGAGGAGAGGAGAGGAGAGGAGAGGAGAGGATAAAAGGTTGTCATTCCTCCTCTTGTCTTTACCATTTCACCATCTCTCCTGGTGACACAGACGCACACCGTGCTGCCTGCGCTGCCCTCAGCCCTTCCTGTCTGTGTGTCGTGCCTCATCAGAGCAACATGGCAGGTGGTGTGTGTGACTAGATGGTAACATCCTGTAGGGCCTCTCTCCCAGGTCTGTCGTCTGGTCTGTTGTGTTGTCCAGCTTTGTCTGTCTCCACGGCCCTCATTCATACAAGTCCTGCTATGTGGAATAGCAATGCTCCAGGTTCCTTAACTACTAACTTGCCTATACAGAGTGGTACAGACATACACTAACACAAACACTAACACACACACACACACACACACACACACACACACACACAATGAAATACACAGAGATGCATTGGGAAATGAAAGCTTCTAAAAAAGTTCTTAAAATATATTTAACCTAATAGAACAGTTTGCTGATTTGTCCTCGATTATCTTGATTGAGGTTATTAACATCTTTTCTAAATCTGTGTTAAAGTTTTACAAATGAAATAAAGAAGGACCTGGCCTAATTTAAAGGTGACACTGTTATAATTGCTCTTGAAAAAGTCCTGAACATTATGTTCCTTTTATAATGCCTCAGTTTAAAACTCCAATGAATTTGAAACTTAACATTTATTTATTTCTTCTATACCTCTTCTCTCTCTCTCTCTCTCTCTCTCTCCCCTCTCTCTCTCTCTCTCTCTCTCTCTCTCGCTCTCTCTCTCTCTCTCTCTCTCTCTCTCTCTCTCTCTCTCTCTCCTCTCTCTCTCTCTCTCTCTCTCTCTCCTCTCTCTCTCTCTCTCTCTCTCTCTCTCTCTCTCTCTCTCTCTCTCTCTCTCTCTCTCTCTCCGTCTCTCTCGCTCTCTATTTCTCTGTCCACCCCCTCACCTCTCTCTCTCCACCTCATCTCTCTCTCTCTCTCTCTCTCTCTCTCTCTCTCTCTCTCTCTCTCTCTCTCCCTCTCTCTCTCTCTCTCTCCATCCCCTCCGTCCCTCTATCTCTCCACCACCCCTCTCTCTCTCTCTCTCTCTCTCTCTCTCCAGAATTTGGTAAAACACCTTCCTGAGCAGGAGCAGCTGAATGCGTTAATGAAGTATCAGAATGACTACAACAGTCTATCTGAGCCGGAGCAGTTTGGAGTAGTGGTGGGTATCTATACACACACACACACACACACACACACACACACACACACACACACACACACACACACACAGACACAGACACATATACACTACCTGTCAAATGTTTTAGAACACCTACTCATTCCAGGAGTTTTCTTTATTTTTACTATTTTCTACATTGTAGAATAATAGTGAAGACATTAAAACTATGAAATAACACATATGTAATCACGTAGTAACCCAAGAAGTGTTAAACAAATCAAAATATATTTTATATTTGAGATTATTCAAATAGCCACCCTTTGCCTTGATGACAGCTTTGCATACTCTTGGCATTCTCTCAACCAGCTTCATGAGGTAGTCACCTGGAATGCATTTCAATTAACAGCTGTGCGTTCTTAAAAGTTAATTTGTAGAATTTATTTCCTTCTTAATGTGTTTGAGCCAATCAGTTGTGTTGTGACAAGGTAGGGGTATACAGAAGATAGCCCTATTTGGTAAAAGACCAAGTCCATATTATGGCAAGAACAGCTCAAATAAGCAAAGAGAAACGACAGTCCATCATTACTTCAAGACATGAAGATCAGTCAATCTGGAACATTTCAAGAACTTTGAACGTTTCTTCAAGTGCAGTCGCAAAAACCATCAAGCACTATGATGAAACTGGCTCTCATGAGGACCGCCACAGGAAAGGAAGACCCAGAGTTACCTCTGCTGCAGAGGATAAGTTCATTAGAGTTAACTGCACCTCAGATTGCAGCCCAAATAAATGCTTCACAGAGTTAAAGTAACAGACACATCTCAACATCAACTGTTCAGAGGAGACTGTGTGAATCAGGCCTTCATGGTCGAATTGCTGCATAGAAATCACTACTAAAGGACACCAATAAGAAGAAGATGGACAATGGACATTAGACTGGTGGAAATCTGTCCTTTGGTCTGATGATTCCAAATTTGAGATTGTTGGTTCCAACCGCTCTGTTTTTGTGAGACGCAGAGTAGGTGAACGGATGATCTCCGCATGTGTGGTTCCCACTGTGAAGCATGGAGAAGGAGGTGTGATGGCGTTGGGGTGCTTTGCTGGTGATACTGTCTGTGATTTATTTAGAATTCAAGGCACACTTAACCAGCATGGCAACCACAGCATTCTGCAGTGATACGCCATCCCATCTGGTTTGGACTTGGTGGGACTATCATTTGTTTTTCAACAGGACAATGACCCAACACACCTCCAGGCTGTGTAAGGGCTATTTTACCACGAAGGAGAGTGATGGAGTGCTGCATCAGATGACCTGGCCTCCACAATCACCCCGACCTCAACCCAATTGAGATGGTTTGGGATGAGTCGGACCACAGAGTGAAAGAAAAGCAGCCAAGAAGTGCTCAGCATATGTGGGAACTCCTTCAAGACTGTTGGAAAAGCATTCCTCATGAAGCTGGTAGAGAGTGTGCAAAGCTGTCATCAAGGCAAAGGGTGGCTACTTTGAAGAATCTCAAATATAAAATATATTTTGATTTGCTTAACACTTTTTTGGTTACTACATGATTCCTTGTGTGTTATTTCATAGTTCTGATGTCTTCACTATTATTCTACAATGTAGAAAATAGTCCAAATAAAGAAAAACCCTGGAATGAGTAGGTGTGTCCAAACATTTGACTGTTACTGTACACACACACACACACACACACACAGATACCACAGTGAATCACCGACAAGGTCGCCGTGCGAGGCGGCCGGACAGCGTTGAGCGTTCCGTCTGTCTGACGGGCTCAGCAGCCGATTGGTTATTTATTCCACGATGGCCACCAGCTGGCATTAGCAAGGCTACCCACAAATCACTGCTTCAACACATGAAACACTGACACATAATCTTTAAATGGGGTGTAGACATGGACATGGTGGTGGAGGAGGAGAGGAGGGGGAGTGGAGGAGAGGGAAGGAGGAGAGGTGTGGAGGGGAGGAGGAAGGGGAGGAGGAAGGGGAGGAGGAGAGGAGAGGGGAGGAGGAGAGGAGAGGGGAGGAGGAAGGGGAGGAGGAAGGGGAGGAGGAGAGGAGAGGGGAGGAGGAGAGGAGGGGGGAGGAGGAGAGGGAAGGAGGAGAGGTGTGGAGGGGAGGAGGAAGGAGGAGAGGAGAGGTGTAAAGGGAGGAGAGGGAGGTGTGGAGGAGGAGAGAGAGGGAGGAGGAGAGGAGGGGAGGAGGAGAGGGAAGGAGGAGAGGTGGGGAGGAGGAAGGGGGAGGAGGAAGGGGAGGAGGAGAGGAGAGGGGAGGAGGAGAGGAGAGGGGAGGAGGAAGGGGAGGAGGAAGGGGAGGAGGAGAGGAGAGGGAGGAGGAGAGGAGGGGAGGGGAGGAGAGGGAAGGAGGAGAGGTGTGGAGGGGAGGAGGGAGGAGGAAGGGGAGGAGGAGAGGAGGAGGAGGAGAGGAGAGGGGGAGGAGGAAGGGGGAGGAGAGGGGAGGAGGAAGGGGAGGAGGAGAGGAGAGGGGAGGAGGAGAGGAGAGGGGAGGAGGAAGGGGAGGAGAGGGGAGGAGGAGAGTAGAGGGGTGGAGGAAGGGGAGGAGAGGTGTGGAGGGGAGGAGAGGAGTAGAGGGGTGGAAGAGACCAGGAAGGAGTTCTAGTCTACATACTGCTAGAGGTTCATGTGGTTCATGTTATGATGTTCATATTGTGTCCTATACTTTGGACAGGAGGAAGGAGAGGAGAGGGGAGGAGAGGGGAGGAGAGGTGAGGAGGAGAGGAGAGGAGGAGAGTAGAGGAGAGGGGAGGGGTGGAGGGGAGGAGAGGGGAGGAGGGGAGGAGAGGTGTGGAGGGGAGGAGAGGGGTGGAAGAGACCAGGAGGGAGTTCTAGTCTACATACTGCTAGAGGTTCATGTGGTTCATGTTATGATGTTCATATTGTGTCCTATACTTTGGACAGGAGGAAGGAGAGGAGAGGGGAGGAGAGGGGAGGAGAGGTGAGGAGGAGAGGAGAGGAGGAGAGTAGAGGAGAGGGGAGGGGTGGAGGGGAGGAGAGGGGAGGAGGGGAGGAGAGGTGTGGAGGGGAGGAGAGGGGTGGAAGAGACCAGGAGGGAGTTCTAGTCTACATACTGCTAGAGGTTCATGTGGTTCATGTTATGATGTTCATATTGTGTCCTATACTTTGGGAAATATGTGTTGTTGATGATTCTGCTGAAAAACTACATTCCCCAAGACAATTATCCAGTGGATAGTCAAGTTTTCAACTACTAGGCCCAGTGGCTATCAGGATAGCAACCAAGTCCCATAAACACACTGCTATCTGTGAGAGAGACAGTGTGTGTTCTAGTTATGTATTAGAGACAGTGTGTTCTAGTTATGTATTAGAGACAGTGTGTTCTAGTTATGTATTAGAGACAGTGTGTTCTAGTTATGTATTAGAGACAGTGTGTTCTAGTTATGTATTAGAGACAGTGTGTGTCTAGTTATGTATTAGAGACAGTGTGTGTTCTAGTTATGTATTAGAGACAGTGTGTTCTAGTTATGTATTAGAGACAGTGTGTTCTAGTTATGTATTAGAGACAGTGTGTGTTCTAGTTATGTATTAGAGACAGTGTGTTCTAGTTATGTATTAGAGACAGTGTGTGTTCTAGTTATGTATTAGAGACAGTGTGTTCTAGTTATGTATTAGAGACAGTGTGTGTTCTAGTTATGTATTAGAGACAGTGTGTGTTCTAGTTATGTATTAGAGACAGTGTGTGTTCTAGTTATGTATTAGAGACAGTGTGTTCTAGTTATGTATTTAGAGACAGTGTGTGTTCTAGTTATGTATTAGAGACAGTGTGTTCTAGTTATGTATTAGAGACAGTGTGTTCTAGTTATGTATTAGAGACAGTGTGTGTTCTAGTTATGTATTAGAGACAGTGTGTGTTCTAGTTATGTATTAGAGACAGTGTGTGTTCTAGTTATGTATTAGAGACAGTGTGTTCTAGTTATGTATTAGAGACAGTGTGTTCTAGTTATGTATTAGAGACAGTGTGTTCTAGTTATGTATTAGAGACAGTGTGTTCTAGTTATGTATTAGAGACAGTGTGTGTTCTAGTTATGTATTAGAGACAGTGTGTTCTAGTTATGTATTAGAGACAGTGTGTGTTCTAGTTATGTATTAGAGACAGTGTGTGTTCTAGTTATGTATTAGAGACAGTGTGTGTTCTAGTTATGTATTAGAGACAGTGTGTTCTAGTTATGTATTAGAGACAGTGTGTTCTAGTTATGTAGTAGAGACAGTGTGTTCTAGTTATGTATTAGAGACAGTGTGTGTTCTAGTTATGTATTAGAGACAGTGTGTGTTCTAGTTATGTATTAGAGACAGTGTGTTCTAGTTATGTATTAGAGACAGTGTGTGTTCTAGTTATGTATTAGAGACAGTGTGTTCTAGTTATGTATTAGAGACAGTGTGTTCTAGTTATGTATTAGAGACAGTGTGTGTTCTAGTTATGTATTAGAGACAGTGTGTTCTAGTTATGTATTAGAGACAGTGTGTGTTCTAGTTATGTATTAGAGACAGTGTGTTCTAGTTATGTATTAGAGACAGTGTGTTCTAGTTATGTATTAGAGACAGTGTGTTCTAGTTATGTATTAGAGACAGTGTGTTCTAGTTATGTATTAGAGACAGTGTGTGTTCTAGTTATGTATTAGAGACAGTGTGTGTTCTAGTTATGTATTAGAGACAGTGTGTGTTCTAGTTATGTATTAGAGACAGTGTGTTCTAGTTATGTATTAGAGACAGTGTGTTCTAGTTATGTATTAGAGACAGTGTGTGTTCTAGTTATGTATTAGAGACAGTGTGTGTTCTAGTTATGTATTAGAGACAGTGTGTGTTCTAGTTATGTATTAGAGACAGTGTGTTCTAGTTATGTATTAGAGACAGTGTGTGTTCTAGTTATGTATTAGAGACAGTGTGTGTTCTAGTTATGTATTAGAGACAGTGTGTGTTCTAGTTATGTATTAGAGACAGTGTGTGTTCTAGTTATGTATTAGAGACAGTGTGTTCTAGTTATGTATTAGAGACAGTGTGTTCTAGTTATGTATTAGAGACAGTGTGTGTTCTAGTTATGTATTAGAGACAGTGTGTGTTCTAGTTATGTATTAGAGACAGTGTGTGTTCTAGTTATGTATTAGAGACAGTGTGTGTTCTAGTTATGTATTAGAGACAGTGTGTGTTCTAGTTATGTATTAGAGACAGTGTGTGTTCTAGTTATGTATTAGAGACAGTGTGTTCTAGTTATGTATTAGAGACAGTGTGTTCTAGTTATGTATTAGAGACAGTGTGTTCTAGTTATGTATTAGAGACAGTGTGTGTTCTAGTTATGTATTAGAGACAGTGTGTGTTCTAGTTATGTATTAGAGACAGTGTGTGTTCTAGTTATGTATTAGAGACAGTGTGTTCTAGTTATGTATTAGAGACAGTGTGTTCTAGTTATGTATTAGAGACAGTGTGTTCTAGTTATGTATTAGAGACAGTGTGTGTTCTAGTTATGTATTAGAGACAGTGTGTTCTAGTTATGTATTAGAGACAGTGTGTGTTCTAGTTATGTATTAGAGACAGTGTGTTCTAGTTATGTAGTAGAGACAGTGTGTTCTAGTTATGTATTAGAGACAGTGTGTGTTCTAGTTATGTATTAGAGACAGTGTGTGTTCTAGTTATGTATTAGAGACAGTGTGTGTTCTAGTTATGTATTAGAGACAGTGTGTGTTCTAGTTATGTATTAGAGACAGTGTGTGTTCTAGTTATTTGTGTGTGTAACAGAGCTGGGCGTGGTAAGGCTGTTCTCCACCAGTCATGCTTTAATCTCCGCCTGGACGGCTCCTTAAGAAAGGGATTCAGACATAATTGGGTTACTGCGTTTCGCTTTAACGCGAGGAAATGATCAGCAATGTCCACAGGTGTCCGCTCTTTCTATTAAGGCTTGGGAGAGAAGGAGAGCAGGGAATGAGAGATGGATAGAGAGGAAAGGTAGAGAGAGGGAGAGGTAGAAAAAGAGAGAGGGGGAGAGGGGGAGGTAGATAGGGAGAGGGAGAGGGGAAGGTAGAAAAAGAGAGAGGGGAGAAGGAAAGGTAGAGAGGGGGAGAGGGAAAGGTGGAGAGGTAGAGAGGGGGAGAGGGAAAGGTGGAGAGGTAGAGAGGGGGAGAGGGGGAGAGGGAAAGGTGGAGAGGTAGAGAGGGGGAGAGGGAAAGGTGGAGAGGTAGAGAGGGGGAGAGGGGGAGAGGGAAAGGTAGAGAGGGGGAGAGGTAGAGAGGGGGAGAGGGAAAGGTGGAGAGGTAGAGAGGGGGAGAGGGGGAGAGGGAAAGGTAGAGAGGGGGAGAGGTAGAGAGGGGGAGAGGGAAAGGTAGAGAGGGGGAGAGGTAGAGAGGGGGGAGAGGGAAAGGTAGAGAGGGGGAGAGGGAAAGGTGGAGAGGTAGAGAGGGGGAGAGGGAAAGGTAGAGAGGGGGAGAGGGAAAGGTAGAGAGGGGGGAGAGGGAAAGGTAGAGAGGGGGAGAGGGAAAGGTGGAGAGGTAGAGAGGGGGAGAGGTAGAGAGGGGGAGAGGGAAAGGTAGAGAGGGGGAGAGGTAGAGAGGGGGAGAGGGAAAGGTAGAGAGGGGGAGAGGTAGAGAGGGGGAGAGGGAAAGGTAGAGAGGGGGAGAGGTAGAGAGGGGGAGAGGTAGAGAGGGGGAGAGGGAAAGGTAGAGAGGGGGAAAGGTAGAGAGGGGGAGAGGTAGAGAGGGGGAGAGGGAAAGGTAGAGAGGGGGAGAGGGAAAGGGTAGAGAGGGGGAGAGGGAGAGAGGGGGAGAGGGAGAGGTAGAGAGGGGGAGAGGTAGAGAGGGGGGAGAGGGAAAGGTAGAGAGGGGGAGAGGTAGAGAGGGGGAGAGGGAAAAGGTAGAGAGGGGAGAGGGAAAGGTAGAGAGGGGGAGAGGTAGAGAGGGGGAGAGGGAAAGGTAGAGAGGGAAAGGTAGAGGGGGAGAGGGAAAGGTAGAGGGGGAGAGGGAAAGGTAGAGAGGGGGAGAGGGAAAGGTAGAGAGGGGGAGAGGGAGAGAGGGAAAGGTAGAGGGGGAGAGGGAAAGGTAGAGGGGGAGAGGGAAAGGTAGAGAGGGGGAGAGGGAGAGGTAGAGAGGGGGAGAGGGAAAGGTAGAGAGGGGGAGAGGTGGAGGAGAGAGTGAAGAGAGAGGGATTGTGTATTTTAATTCCCCATCCTGCTTTAGGCCTGTGTGACAGACAGACAGACACATAGACAGACAGACATGATCTGCTTCTACTCTAGTTGGGGTCCCAATCAGACCACACACACACACACACACATACCTCTCACATACACACCACACACACACACACCTCTCACATACACACCACACACACACACACCTCTCACATACACACACACACACACACACACACCTCTCACATACACACCATCGCCAAGCAGCTTGGGGAGAAGGTGACAACAGTTGGTGCGATTATTCGCAAATGGAAGAAACACAAAAGAACTGTCAATCTCCCTCGGCCTGGGGCTCCATGCAAGATCTCACCTCGTGGAGTTGCAATGATCATGAGAACGGTGAGGAATCTGCCCAGAACTACACGGGAGGATCTTGTCAATGATCTCAAGGCAGCTGGGACCATAGTCACCAAGAAAACAATTGGTAACACACTACGCCGTGAAGGACTGAAATCCTGCAGCGTCCGCAAGGTCCCCCTGTTCAAGAAAGCACATATACAGGCCTGTCTGAAGTTTGCCAATGAACATCTGAATGATTCAGAGGAGAACTGGGTGAAAGTGTTGTGGTCAGATGAGACCAAAATGGAGCTATTTGGCATCAACTCAACTCGCCGTGTTTGGAGGAGGATGAAAGCTGCCTATGACCCCAAGAACACCATCCCCACCGTCAAACATGGAGGTGGAAACATTATGCTTTGGGGTTGTTTTTCTGCTAAGGGGACTGGACAACTTCACTGCATCAAAGGGACGATGGACGGGGCCATGTACCGTCAAATCTTGGGTGAGAACCTCCTTCCCTCAGCCAGGGCATTGAAAATGGGTCGTGGATGGGTATTCCAGCATGACAATGACCTAAAACACACGGCCAAGGCAACAAAGGAGTGGCTCAAGAAGAAGCACATTAAGGTCCTGGAGTGGCCTAGCCAGTCTCCAGACCTTAATCCCATAGAAAATCTGTGGAGGGAGCTGAAGGTTCGAGTTGCCAAACGTCAGCCTCAAAACCTTAATGACTTGGAGAAGATCTGCAAAGAGGAGTTGGACAAAATCCCTCCTGAGATGTGTGCAAACCTGGTGGCCAACTACAAGAAACATCTGACCTCTGTGATTGCCAACAAGGGTTTTGCCACCAAGTACTAAGTAATGTTTTGCAGAGGGGTCAAATACTTATTTCCCTCACTGTACCTCTCACATACACACCACACACAGCCAGCCCAGCCGAGGGGGACTCTAATAACTCTGTGGGAAGAATAGAGGGGGAGACTAACTCTGCTGTGTTAATGAGCTAATAACTCTGTGGGGAGAATAGAGGGGGAGACTAACTCTGCTATGTTAATGAGCTAATAACTCTGTGGGGAGAACAGAGGGGGAGACTAACTGTGCTATGTTAATTAGCTTTTATATCCTACTGCCTTCAGCTGCTCAGAGGATGGCTTCAAGCAAGGGTCATCATACAGCTGGCAACACACATGTTTTATATATAGAACGTCAGGGGGCACGTTGTGTGTTTGTTGCCCATCATCAAGCTTGGCTTATTTGAATCAGCTGTGTAGTGCTGGGGCAAAAAGCAAAACAGTGTTAGGGCTGGACCGAGTTTGGGAAACCCTGTCGTATGTGACACAGCGTATATATATATATATATATATATATATATATATATATATATATATATATATATATATATATATATATATATACTGTACATATATATATATATATATATACTGTACATGAACATACATGTTATCTGACAACACATAAAGGATGTATGTTTTAGACTACCCTCACTGACAGACTTGTTGTTGGCTGCCAGCACATATGGAATTGAAATACATTTTATAAAGTTGTCACACAGTGCTTATGTGCATGTTGTTGTACCTCACTGGCAGACACTGGGTTAGTGACGTTGTAGTGGAACAGAGTGGGACAGTGACTCTGAGACACTGGGTTAGTGACGTTGTAGTGGAACAGAATGGGACAGTGACACTGGGTTAGTGACGTTGTAGTGGAACAGAGTGGGACAGTGACTCTGAGACACTGGGTTAGTGACGTTGTAGTGGAACAGAGTGGGACAGTGACTCTGAGACACTGGGTTAGTGACGTTGTAGTGGAACAGAGTGGGACAGTGACTCTGAGACACTGGGTTAGTGACGTTGTAGTGGAACAGAGTGGGACAGTGACTCTGAGACACTGGGTTAGTGACGTTGTAGTGGAACAGAGTGGGACAGTGACTCTGAGACACTGGGTTAGTGACGTTGTAGTGGAACAGAGTGGGACAGTGACTCTGAGACACTGGGTTAGTGACGTTGTAGTGGAACAGAGTGGGACAGTGACTCTGGGTTAGTGACGTTGTAGTGGAACAGAGTGGGACAGTGACTCTGAGACACTGGGTTAGTGACGTTGTAGTGGAACAGAGTGGGACAGTGACTCTGAGACACTGGGTTAGTGACGTTGTAGTGGAACAGAGTGGGACAGTGACTCTGAGACACTGGGTTAGTGACGTTGTAGTGGAACAGAGTGGGACAGTGACTCTGAGACACTGGGTTAGTGACGTTGTAGTGGAACAGAGTGGGACAGTGACTCTGAGACACTGGGTTAGTGACGTTGTAGTGGAACAGAGTGGGACAGTGACACTGGGTTAGTGACGTTGTAGTGGAACAGAGTGGGACAGTGACTCTGAGACACTGGGTTAGTGACGTTGTAGTGGAACAGAGTGGGACAGTGACTCTGCGGTTAGTGGCGTTGTAGTGGAACAGAGTGGGACAGTGACTCTGAGACACTGGGTTAGTGACGTTGTAGTGGAACAGAGTGGGACAGTGACTCTGAGACACTGGGTTAGTGACGTTGTAGTGGAACAGAGTGGGACAGTGACTCTGAGACACTGGGTTAGTGACGTTGTAGTGGAACAGAGTGGGACAGTGACTCTGAGACACTGGGTTAGTGACGTTGCAGTGGAACAGAGTGGGACAGTGACTCTGAGACACTGGGTTAGTGACGTTGTAGTGGAACAGAGTGGGACAGTGACTCTGAGACACTGGGTTAGTGACGTTGTAGTGGAACAAAGTGGGACAGTGACTATGGGTTAGTGACGTTGTAGTGGAACAGAGTGGGACAGTGACTCTGAGACACTGGGTTAGTGACGTTGTAGTGGAACAGAGTGGGACAGTGACTCTGAGACACTGGGTTAGTGACGTTGTAGTGGAACAGAGTGGGACAGTGACTCTGGGTTAGTGACGTTGTAGTGGAACAGAGTGGGACAGTGACTCTGAGACACTGGGTTAGTGACGTTGTAGTGGAACAGAGTGGGACAGTGACTGAGACACTGGGTTAGTGACGTTGTAGTGGAACAGAGTGGGACAGTGACACTGAGACACTGGGTTAGTGACGTAGTAGTGGGACAGAGTGGGACAGTGACACTGGGTTAGTGACGTTGTAGTGGAACAGAGTGGGACAGTGACACTGGGTTAGTGACGTTGTAGTGGAACAGAGTGGGACAGTGACTCTGAGACACTGGGTTAGTGACGTTGTAGTGGAACAGAGTGGGACAGTGACTCTGAGACACTGGGTTAGTGACGTTGTAGTGGAACAGAGTGGGACAGTGACTCTGAGACACTGGGTTAGTGACGTTGTAGTGGAACAGAGTGGGACAGTGACTCTGAGACACTGGGTTAGTGACGTTGTAGTGGAACAGAGTGGGACAGTGACTCTGAGACACTGGGTTAGTGACGTTGTAGTGGAACAGAGTGGGACAGTGACTCTGAGACACTGGGTTAGTGACGTTGTAGTGGAACAGAGTGGGACAGTGACTCTGGGTTAGTGACGTTGTAGTGGAACAGAGTGGGACAGTGACTCTGAGACACTGGGTTAGTGACGTTGTAGTGGAACAGAGTGGGACAGTGACTCTGAGACACTGGGTTAGTGACGTTGTAGTGGAACAGAGTGGGACAGTGACTCTGGGTTAGTGACGTTGTAGTGGAACAGAGTGGGACAGTGACTCTGAGACACTGGGTTAGTGACGTTGTAGTGGAACAGAGTGGGACAGTGATACTGGGTTAGTGACGTTGTAGTGGAACAGAGTGGGACAGTGACTCTGAGACACTGGGTTAGTGGACGTTGTAGTGGAACAGAGTGGGACAGTGACTGAGACACTGGGTTAGTGACGTTGTAGTGGAACAGAGTGGGACAGTGACACTGAGACACTGGGTTAGTGACGTTGTAGTGGGACAGAGTGGGACAGTGACACTGGGTTAGTGACGTTGTAGTGGACCAGAGTGGGACAGTGACACTGAGACACTGGGTTAGTGACGTTGTAGTGGAACAGAGTGGGACAGTGACACTGGGTTAGTGGCGTTGTAGTGGAACAGAGTGGAACAGTGACTCTGAGACACTGGGTTAGTGACGTTGTAGTGGAACAGAGTGGGACAGTGACACTGGGTTAGTGACGTTGTAGTGGAACAGAGTGGGACAGTGACTGAGACACTGGGTTAGTGACGTTGTAGTGGAACAGAGTGGGACAGTGACTCTGAGACACTGGGTTAGTGACGTTGTAGTGGAACAGAGTGGGACAGTGACTCTGAGACACTGGGTTAGTGACGTTGTAGTGGAACAGAGTGGGACAGTGACTCTGAGACACTGGGTTAGTGACGTTGTAGTGGAACAGAGTGGGACAGTGACACTGGGTTAGTGACGTTGTAGTGGAACAGAGTGGGACAGTGACACTGGGTTAGTGACGTTGTAGTGGAACAGAGTGGGACAGTGACACTGGGTTAGTGACGTTGTAGTGGAACAGAGTGGGTCAGTGACACTGGGTTAGTGACGTTGTAGTCGAACTGAGTGGGACAGTGACTCTGAGACACTGGGTTAGTGACGTTGTAGTGGAACAGAGAGGGACAGTGACTCTGGGTTAGTGACGTTGTAGTGGAACAGAGAGGGACAGTGACTCTGGGTTAGTGACGTTGTAGTGGAACAGAGAGGGACAGTGACTGAGACACTGGGTTTGTGACGTTGTAGTGGAACAGAGTGGGACTGAGACACTGGGTTAGTGACGTTGTAGTGGAACAGAGAGGGACAGTGACTGAGACACTGGGTTTGTGACGTTGTAGTGGAACAGAGTGGGACAGTGACTCTGGGTTAGTGACGTTGTAGTGGAACAGAGTGGGACAGTGACTCTGAGACACTGGGTTAGTGACGTTGTAGTGGAACAGAGTGGGACAGTGACTCTGAGACACTGGGTTAGTGACGTTGTAGTGGAACAGAGTGGGACAGTGACTCTGGGTTAGTGACGTTGTAGTGGAACAGAGTGGGACAGTGACTCTGAGACACTGGGTTAGTGACGTTGTAGTGGAACAGAGTGGGACAGTGACTCTGGGTTAGTGACGTTGTAGTGGAACAGAGTGGGACAGTGACTCTGGGTTAGTGACGTTGTAGTCGAACTGAGTGGGACAGTGACTCTGAGACACTGGGTTAGTGACGTTGTAGTGGAACTGAGTGGGACAGTGACTCTGAGACACTGGGTTAGTGACATTGTAGTGGAACAGAGTGGGACAGTGACTCTGAGACACTGGGTTAGTGACGTTGTAGTGGAACAGAGAGGGACTGAGACACTGGGTTAGTGACGTTGTAGTGGAACAGAGTGGGACAGTGACTCTGAGACACTGGGTTAGTGACGTTGTAGTGGAACAGAGAGGGACTGAGACACTGGGTTAGTGACGTTGTAGTGGAACAGAGAGGGACAGTGACACTGGGTTAGTGACGTTGTAGTGGAACAGAGAGGGACAGTGACTCTGAGACACTGGGTTAGTGACGTTGTAGTCGAACTGAGTGGGACAGTGACACTGGGTTAGTGACGTTGTAGTGGAACAGAGAGGGACAGTGACCAGCATGTACAAAGTTAAAACCAGAGTTGTATGTATTTGCCGTTCACATACTGTGGAATAATTTAGTGCAAATTATGACTTTGAACTGCGGTGTGGGTTAGAAGAGATTTAAACATGTTGTTACCAAACTTTTAGCTCAGCTGAATTCTGGTTTAGGAGAATGCTGCTAAATAATTCTGTTTATTAACATGACTTTCCAATGCTACTGTGTGTGTGTGTGTGTGTGTGTGTGTGTGTGTGTGTGTGTGTGTGTGTACGTATCTTTCCTCTTCTGGTCTTAATCCTTCTCAGACATTGATGACTCTGGGCTTTTTGACTCTGAGTCTGTTTCATCCAGGATTAGATAGATGGAGGCTGACACAGAGGAGACTCTCACAGACAGACAGACAGACAGACAGACAGACAGACAGACAGACAGACAGACAGACAGACAGACAGACAGACGCACAGACAGACAGACACACAGACAGACAGACAGGCGAGTAGACTCAACTCCCCCCCATGTTATTTACACACATACATTTCCCATCATGTATCCCTGCCCTGCTTTAGGCTGTCCCAAATGGCTCCCTACTCCCCATCTAGTGCACTCCATAGGGCAACACATACAGGTTATTTTGAAGATCAAGTATAAAGGGGTTAAGTTGTTGTTGTTGTTGGTAAGCCCTCTGCTCCCTACTGTCTCATTGGTTCTGATGCCCTGGGTTCTGCTGTCTGTAGTGTGTGTGTGTGTGTGTGTGTGTGTGTGTGTGTGTGTGTGTGTAATGATAGTGTAGAGTGTGTTTGCTCTTTATTAGAAATTAGGGCTCAAATTGCACCTTATTCCCTTATGTTGATCAGAGCCCTGGTCAAAAGTAGTGCACTAAATAGTGAATAGGGTGTCATTTGGGATGCAAGCAACAATACAGTTGTACAAATCAATATATCCACGGCTCTATCAATATATCCACAGCTCTATCAATATATCCACGGCTCTATCAATATATCCACGGCTCTATCAATATATCCACAGCTCTATCAATATATCCACGGCTCTATCAATATATCCACAGCTCTATCTATATCCACAGCTCTATCTATATCCACAGCTCTATCTATATCTACAGCTCTATCTATATATCCACAGCTCTATCTATATCCACGGCTCTATCTATATCCACAGCTCTATCTATATCCACAGCTCTATCAATATATCCACAGCTCTATCTATATCCACAGCTCTATCAATATATCCACAGCTCTATCTATATCCACAGCTCTATCAATATATCCACAGCTCTATCTATATCCACAGCTCTATCTATATCTACAGCTCTATCTATATATCCACAGCTCTATCTATATCCACAGCTCTATCTATATCCACAGCTCTATCTATATATCCACAGCTCTATCAATATATCCACAGCTCTATCAATATATCCACAGCTCTATCAATATATCCACAGCTCTATCAATATATCCACAGCTCTATCAATATATCCACAGCTCTATCAATATATCCACGGCTCTATCAATATATCCACAGCTCTATCTATATCCACAGCTCTATCTATATCCACAGCTCTATCTATATCTACAGCTCTATCTATATATCCACAGCTCTATCTATATCCACAGCTCTATCTATATCCACAGCTCTATCTATATCCACAGCTCTATCAATATATCCACAGCTCTATCTATATCCACAGCTCTATCAATATATCCACAGCTCTATCTATATCCACAGCTCTATCAATATATCCACAGCTCTATCTATATCTACAGCTCTATCTATATATCCACAGCTCTATCTATATCCACAGCTCTATCTATATCCACGGCTCTATCTATTTCCACGGCTCTATCAATATATCCACAGCTCTATCTATATCCACAGCTCTATCAATATATCCACGGCTCTATCAATATATCCACAGCTCTATCTATATCCACAGCTCTATCTATATCCACAGCTCTATCAATATATCCACAGCTCTATCTATATCCACAGCTCTATCTATATCTACAGCTCTATCTATATCCACAGCTCTATCTATATCCACAGCTCTATCTATGTCCACAGCTCTATCTATGTCCACAGCTCTATCTATATATCCACAGCTCTATCAATATCCACAGCTCTATCTATGTCTACAGCTCTATCTATATCCACAGCTCTATCTATATCCACAGCTCTATCTATATCCACAGCTCTATCTATATCCACAGCTCTATCAATATATCCACAGCTCTATCAATATATCCACAGCTCTATCAATATATCCACAGCTCTATCAATATATCCACAGCTCTATCAATATATCCACAGCTCTATCTATATCTACAGCTCTATCTATATCCACAGCTCTATCTATATCCACAGCTCTATCAATATATCCACAGCTCTATCTATATCCACAGCTCTATCTATATCCACAGCTCTATCTATATCCACAGCTCTATCTATATCCACAGCTCTATCTATATCCACAGCTCTATCTATATATCCACAGCTCTATCTATATATCCACAGCTCTATCTATATATCCACAGCTCTATCTATGTCCACAGCTCTATCTATATCCACAGCTCTATCTATATATCCACAGCTCTATCAATATATCCACAGCTCTATCAATATCCACAGCTCTATCTATATATCCACAGCTCTATCTATATCCACAGCTCTATCTATATCCACAGCTCTATCTATATCCACAGCTCTATCTATATATCCACAGCTCTATCAATATATCCACAGCTCTATCAATATATCCACAGCTCTATCAATATATCCACAGCTCTATCAATATATCCACAGCTCTATCAATATATCCACAGCTCTATCTATATCCACAGCTCTATCTATATATCCACAGCTCTATCAATATATCCACAGCTCTATCAATATATCCACAGCTCTATCAATATATCCACAGCTCTATCAATATATCCACAGCTCTATCAATATATCCACAGCTCTATCTATATCTACAGCTCTATCTATATCCACAGCTCTATCTATATCCACAGCTCTATCTATATCCACAGCTCTATCTATATCCACAGCTCTATCAGTATATCCACAGCTCTATCTATATCCACAGCTCTATCTATATCCACAGCTCTATCTATATCCACAGCTCTATCTATATCCACAGCTCTATCTATATATCCACAGCTCTATCTATATCCACAGCTCTATCTATATCCACAGCTCTATCTATATCCACAGCTCTATCTATATCCACAGCTCTATCAATATATCCACAGCTCTATCTATATCCACAGCTCTATCTATATCCACAGCTCTATCTATATCCACAGCTCTATCTATATCTACAGCTCTATCTATATATCCACAGCTCTATCTATATCCACAGCTCTATCTATATATCCACAGCTCTATCTATGTCCACAGCTCTATCTATATCCACAGCTCTATCTATATATCCACAGCTCTATCAATATATCCACAGCTCTATCAATATCCACAGCTCTATCTATATATCCACAGCTCTATCTATATCCACAGCTCTATCTATATCCACAGCTCTATCTATATCCACAGCTCTATCTATATATCCACAGCTCTATCAATATATCCACAGCTCTATCAATATATCCACAGCTCTATCAATATATCCACAGCTCTATCAATATATCCACAGCTCTATCAATATATCCACAGCTCTATCAATATATCCACAGCTCTATCAATATATCCACAGCTCTATCTATATCCACAGCTCTATCTATATCCACAGCTCTATCTATATATCCACAGCTCTATCTATATCCACACCTCTATCTATATCCACAGCTCTATCTATATCCACAGCTCTATCTATATCCACAGCTCCATCTATATCCACAGCTCTATCTATATCCACAGCTCTATCTATATCCACAGCTCTATCTATATCCACAGCTCTATCTATATCCACAGCTCTATCTATATATCCACAGCTCTATCTATATCCACAGCTCTATCTATATCCACAGCTCTATCTATATCCACAGCTCTATCTATATCCACAGCTCTATCAATATATCCACAGCTCTATCTATATCCACAGCTCTATCTATATATCCACAGCTCTATCTATATCCACAGCTCTATCTATATATCCACAGCTCTATCTTAGCTGCATTCTAAGGATGTTGTTGTGTATTTTAGTACTAAAACATTTACTTAAAAATGAAGAAAAAAACAACTTGAAACATTTGTATTGTTTTATTATTGTTTAATCAATACAAATGAATGAACATGATGATGCCAAATTCATCATATTATATGGCACCATGAATGTAATTCATATATATTACCTGTTGCCACACAGTAACTATTCTTACTGAAAACAATAACATCACAGCTGGAGATAGCCGTTAATAGAATTAATGTGAATGTCTCTTATTATTATTATTATTAGATGTAATCTTTAGACGTATTGT
Source organism: Coregonus clupeaformis (assembly GCF_020615455.1). Taxonomy (NCBI): domain Eukaryota; kingdom Metazoa; phylum Chordata; class Actinopteri; order Salmoniformes; family Salmonidae; genus Coregonus; species Coregonus clupeaformis. The sequence goes on along the minus strand of NC_059209.1, from coordinate 58,279,004 downwards.
GGTGTTGGCCAATCTGTTTTCATTCTGTTAAATGGCTCTTCAGCTCCCCAGGCTGAACCTCGGGGCTCAGGGCACACGTTGTGTTTGGCGCCCACGCTGCAATGAGGCACACACACACACACACACACACACACACACACACACACACACACACACACACACGCTAATTACAATAACAGAGGAGATCAGCTGGTTGCTCTGCTCAGTCAGATATACACCATAGATAGACACTAGTCCCTCTCTCCTATCTTTATCCTTCCTCCCTCCCTCCCTTCCTATCTCTCTCCCCCTTTCTTTCTCCCTCTCTCCCTCTCTCCCCCTTTCTTTCTCCCTCTCTCCCTCTCTCCCCCTTTCTTTCTCCCTCTCTCCCTCTCTCCCCCTCTCCATTCTCCCTCCCTCTCTCCTCTTCTCTCTCTCTCCCTCTTTCCCCCTCTCTTTCCTCCTCTCTCTCCCTCTCTCTATTCTCTCTCCACTCTCCCTCCCTCTCTCTATCTTCCTTTCTCTCTCTCTCTCTCTCTCTCTCTCTCTCTCTCTCTCTCTCTCTCTCTCTCTCTCTCTCTCTCTCTCTCTCTCTCTCTCTCTCTCTCTCTCTCTCCAACCCAATACTGTAGAGACCAGACCACATGCCATTCACCGGGAATATATTATGTACTGTATATCCCACGTATCTTTCTCCTCACCCTATGAACACTCATCTCTCTCGCTCGCCAATTAACTTGCCGGCCCTGATCCCAAATCAGATAATTGCTGCCAAAATCCATGGCTATTGCCTAGCAGTGAAGAGGATATTCTGTAGCTGTTAGGTACATTTTAATTTTAAAGACTCAAAAGGGCTGAAACGATTTTAAAAAATAAAAGTCCTGAAAGTAATTAATTGAAGTGCGAAGTGGAAAGTTGTTGATGCTTCTGGATCAATTTAGTTCCTGACATCATCACTGTGGGTCCCACGCGTCGCCCTATTCCCATAGCCCAAACGTATATAATATCTGACTAAAACATCATCACTGTGCGTCCCACGCGTCACCCTATTCCCATAGCCCAAACGTATATAATATCTGACTAAAAACATCATCACTGTGGGTCCCACGCGTCACCCTATTCCCATAGCCCAAACGTATATAATATCTGACTAAAACATCATCACTGTGGGTCCCACGCGTCACCCCTATTCCCATAGCCCAAACGTATATAATATCTGACTAAAACATCATCACTGTGGGTCCCACGCGTCACCCTATTCCCATAGCCCAAACGTATATAATATCTGACTAAAACATCATCACTGTGGGTCCCACGCGTCACCCTATTCCCATAGCCCAAACGTATATAATATCTGACTAAAACATCATCACTGTGGGTCCCACGCGTCACCCTATTCCCATAGCCCAAACGTATATAATATCTGACTAAAACATCATCACTGTAGCGTCCCACGCGTCACCCCTATTCCCATAGCCCAAACGTATATAATATCTGACTAAAACATCATCACTGTGGGTCCCACGCGTCACCCTATTCCCATAGCCCAAACGTATATAATATCTGACTAAAACATCATCACTGTGTGTCCCACGCGTCACCCTATTCCCATAGCCCAAACGTATATAATATCTGACTAAAACATCATCACTGTGGGTCCCACGCGTCGCCCTATTCCCATAGCCCAAACGTATATAATATCTGACTAAAACATCATCACTGTGCGTCCCACGCGTCACCCTATTCCCATAGCCCAAACGTATATAATATCTGACTAAAACATCATCACTGTGGGTCCCACGCGTCACCCTATTCCCATAGCCCAAACGTATATAATATCTGACTAAAACATCATCACTGTGTGTCCCACGCGTCACCCTATTCCCATAGCCCAAACGTATATAATATCTGACTAAAACATCATCACTGTGGGTCCCACGCGTCACCCCTATTCCCATAGCCCAAACGTATATAATATCTGACTAAAACATCATCACTGTGGGTCCCACGCGTCACCCTATTCCCATAGCCCAAACGTATATAATATCTGACTAAAACATCATCACTGTGGGTCCCACGCGTCACCCTATTCCCATAGCCCAAACGTATATAATATCTGACTAAAACATCATCACTGTGCGTCCCACGCGTCACCCCTATTCCCATAGCCCAAACGTATATAATATCTGACTAAAACATCATCACTGTGCGTCCCCACGCGTCACCCTATTCCCATAGCCCAAACGTATATAATATCTGACTAAAACATCATCACTGTGCGTCCCACGCGTCGCCCTATTCCAATAGCCCAAACGTATATAATATCTGACTAAAACATCATCACTGTGCGTCCCACGCGTCGCCCTATTCCCATAGCCCAAACGTATATAATATCTGACTAAAACATCATCACTGTGTGTCCCACGCGTCGCCCTATTCCCATAGCCCAAACGTATATAATATCTGACTAAAACATCATCACTGTGTGTCCCACGCGTCACCCTATTCCCATAGCCCAAACGTATATAATATCTGACTAAAACATCATCACTGTGGGTCCCACGCGTCACCCCTATTCCCATAGCCCAAACGTATATAATATCTGACTAAAACATCATCACTGTGGGTCCCACGCGTCACCCTATTCCCATAGCCCAAACGTATATAATATCTGACTAAAACATCATCACTGTGCGTCCCCACGCGTCACCCTATTCCCATAGCCCAAACGTATATAATATCTGACTAAAACATCATCACTGTGGGTCCCACGCGTCACCCTATTCCCATAGCCCAAACGTATATAATATCTGACTAAAACATCATCACTGTGGGTCCCACGCGTCACCCTATTCCCATAGCCCAAACGTATATAATATCTGACTAAAACATCATCACTGTGGGTCCCACGCGTCACCCTATTCCCATAGCCCAAACGTATATAATATCTGACTAAAAACATCATCACTGTGCGTCCCCACGCGTCACCCTATTCCCATAGCCCAAACGTATATAATATCTGACTAAAACATCATCACTGTGTGTCCCACGCGTCTCCCCTATTCCCATAGCCCAAACGTATATAATATCTGACTAAAACATCATCACTGTGCGTCCCCACGCGTCACCCTATTCCCATAGCCCAAACGTATATAATATCTGACTAAAACATCATCACTGTGGGTCCCACGCGTCACCCTATTCCCATAGCCCAAACGTATATAATATCTGACTAAAAACATCATCACTGTGGGTCCCACGCGTCACCCTATTCCCATAGCCCAAACGTATATAATATCTGACTAAAACATCATCACTGTGCATCCCACGCGTCTCCCTATTCCCATAGCCCAAACGTATATAATATCTGACTAAAACATCATCACTGTGGGTCCCACGCGTCACCCTATTCCCATAGCCCAAACGTATATAATATCTGACTAAAAACATCATCACTGTGGGTCCCACGCGTCACCCTATTCCCATAGCCCAAACGTATATAATATCTGACTAAAACATCATCACTGTGGGTCCCACGCGTCACCCTATTCCCATAGCCCAAACGTATATAATATCTGACTAAAACATCATCACTGTGGGTCCCACGCGTCACCCCTATTCCCATAGCCCAAACGTATATAATATCTGACTAAAAACATCATCACTGTGGGTCCCACGCGTCACCCTATTCCCATAGCCCAAACGTATATAATATCTGACTAAAACATCATCACTGTGGGTCCCACGCGTCGCCCTATTCCCATAGCCCAAACGTATATAATATCTGACTAAAACATCATCACTGTGGGTCCCACCGTCACCCTATTCCCATAGCCCAAACGTATATAATATCTGACTAAAACATCATCACTGTGGGTCCCACGCGTCACCCTATTCCCATAGCCCAAACGTATATAATATCTGACTAAAACATCATCACTGTGCGTCCCCACGCGTCGCCCTATTCCCATAGCCCAAACGTATATAATATCTGACTAAAACATCATCACTGTCGTCCCACGCGTCGCCCTATTCCCATAGCCCAAACGTATATAATATCTGACTAAAACATCATCACTGTGCGTCCCACGCGTCACCCTATTCCCATAGCCCAAACGTATATAATATCTGACTAAAACATCATCACTGTGGGTCCCACGCGTTCGCCCCTATTCCCATAGCCCAAACGTATATAATATCTGACTAAAACATCATCACTGTGGGTCCCACGCGTCGCCCTATTCCCATAGCCCAAACGTATATAATATCTGACTAAAACATCATCACTGTGGGTCCCACGCGTCACCCTATTCCCATAGCCCAAACGTATATAATATCTGACTAAAAACATCATCACTGTGGGTCCCACGCGTCACCCCTATTCCCATAGCCCAAACGTATATAATATCTGACTAAAACATCATCACTGTGGGTCCCACGCGTCACCCTATTCCCATAGCCCAAACGTTATATAATATCTGACTAAAAACATCATCACTGTGGGTCCCACGCGTCACCCTATTCCCATAGCCCAAACGTATATAATATCTGACTAAAACATCATCACTGTGGGTCCCACGTCACCCCTATTCCCATAGCCCAAACGTATAATATCTGACTAAAACATCATCACTGTGGGTCCCACGCGTCGCCCTATTCCCATAGCCCAAACGTATATAATATCTGACTAAAACATCATCACTGTGGGTCCCACGCGTCACCCTATTCCCATAGCCCAAACGTATATAATATCTGACTAAAACATCATCATTTCAAACCTAGCTTACATTTGTATACGATCACATATATCTCTGCGTG
>NC_059209.1:58259207-58269207 GCF_020615455.1 Coregonus clupeaformis | reverse complement strand
AAGGAGGGAGGGAGGGGAGAGGGAGGGAGGGGATAGGGGGAGAGGGGAGAGGGAGGGGAGAGGGAGGGAGGGAGAGGGAGGGAGGGGGAGGGGAGAGGGAGGGAGGGAGGGGGAGGGGAGAGGGGGAGGGAGGGATAGATAGAAAGAAATTGACAAAAAAGGATGAACAATGAATGGAAGACACGACACAGTGATGAACAGACATATGAATGTGACAGGTTAAAGTAATGTTCCCAGGAATAAAGAAACATGAATGTGACAGGTTAAAGTAATGTTCCCAGGAATAAAGAAACATGAATGTGACAGGTTAAAGTAATGTTCCCAGGAATAAAGAAACATGAATGTGACAGGTTAAAGTAATGTTCCCAGGAATAAATAAACATGAATGTGACAGGTTAAAGTAATGTTCCCAGGAATAAATAAACATGAATGTGACAGGTTAAAGTAATGTTCCCAGTAATAAAGAAACATGAATGTGACAGCTTAAAGTCATGTTCCCAGGAATAAAGAAACATGAATGTGACAGGTTAAAGTAATGTTCCCAGGAATAAAGAAACATGAATGTGACAGGTTAAAATAACGTTCCCAGGAATAAAGAAATACATGAATGTGACAGGTTAAAGTAATGTTCCCAGGAATAAAGAAACACATGAATGTGACAGGTTAAAGTAATGTTCCCAGGAATAAAGAAACACATGAATGTGACAGGTTAAAGTAATGTTCCCAGGAATAAAGAAACACATGAATGTGACAGGTTAAAGTAATGTTCCCAGGAATAAAGAAACACATGAATGTGACAGGTTAAAGTAATGTTCCCAGGAATAAAGAAACATGAATGTGACAGGTTAAAGTAATGTTCCCAGGAATAAAGACACATGGTAGAAAGAAAAAACGAATAGAATGTAAAGCAAGAGGAACATGAAAGCAACATGTTAAAAGTGTGCTTATTTTGTGTTTGTGTGTATAATGTTTGTGTTTAATCAGAGATGAAACTCTCCATTAATACAAATAAGGCAGATAACAGTAGTCCAAGGGAAGCAGGCTGTCTGATATATGTTGAACTTATGAGCTTTCAACATCAACAACTAGTCTATATGAAAATCACTTCTGTAGTTCTTTATGAGGAGCCAAGAGTCAGAAGATAAGGGGACCAAATGGAACCCTATTCACTATGTAGTGCACTACTTTTGACCAGGGCCCATAGGGAATGCTCTGTTCGAAAGTAGTGCGCTGAATAGGGAATAGGGTTCCATTTAGGACAATCATCCAGAGGTCCTTATGGGTCCTCCTAATCACCCGAAACAGATACCCCAAACAGGTACCCCAAACAGGTACCCCAAACAGATACCCCAAACAGATACCCCAAACAGGTACCCCAAACAGATACCCCAAACAGGTACCCCAAACAGATACCCCAAACAGGTACCTCAAACAGGTACCCCAAACAGGTACCCCAAACAGATACCCCAAACAGGTACCCCAAACAGGTACCCCAAACAGATACCCCAAACAGGTACCCCAAACAGATACCCCAAACAGATACCCCAAACAGGTACCCCAAACAGATACCCCAAACAGGTACCCCAAACAGGTACCCCAAACAGGTACCCCAAACAGATACCCCAAACAGGTACCCCAAACAGATACCCCAAACAGGTACCCCAAACAGGTACCCCAAACAGGTACCCCAAACAGATACCCCAAACAGATACCCCAAACAGGTACCCCAAACAGATACCCCAAACAGATACCCCAAACAACCCTAAACAGATACCCCAAACAGGTACCCCAAACAGGTACCCCAAACAGATACCCCAAACAGATACCCCAAACAGGTACCCCAAACAGATACCCCAAACAACCCTAAACAGATACCCCAAACAGATACCCCAAACAGATACCCCAAACAGATACCCCAAACAGATACCCCAAACAGGTACCCCACACAGGTACCCCAAACAGATACCCCAAACAGGTACCCCAAACAGATACCCCAAACAGGTACCCCAAACAGATACCCCAAACAGGTACCCCAAACAGGTACCCCAAACAGATACCCCAAACAGGTACCCCAAACAGGTGCCCCAAACAGGTACCCAAAACAGGTACCCCAAACAGGTGCCCCAAACAGGTACCCCAAACAGGTACCCAAAACAGGTGCCCCAAACAGGTACCCCAAACAGGTACCCACTACAGGTACCCACTACAGATACCCCAAACAGGTACCCCAAACAGGTACCCCAAACAGGTACCCCAAACAGGTACCCCTAACATGTACCCCAAACAGGTACCCAAACAGATACCCCAAACTGGTACCCCAAACAGGTACCCCAAACAGGTACTCCAAACAGGCACCCCAAACAGGTACCCCAAAAAGGTACCCCAAACAGATACCCCAAACAGGTACCCCAAACAACCCCAAACAGGTACCCCAAACAGGTACCCAAAACAGGTACCCCAAACAGGTGCCCCAAACAGGTGCCCCAAACAGGTACCCCAAACAGATACCCAAAACAGGTACCCCAAACAGGTACCCCAAACAGGTACCCCAAACAGGTACCCCAAACAGGTACCCCAAACAGATACCCAAAACAGGTACCCCAAACAGGTGCCCCAAACAGGTACCCCAAACAGGTACCCAAAACAGGTGCCCCAAACAGGTACCCCAAACAGGTACCCCAAACAGATACCCCAAACAGGTACCCACTACAGATACCCCAAACAGGTGCCCCAAACAGGTACCCCAAACAGATACCCAAAACAGGTACCCCAAACAGGTGCCCCAAACAGGTACCCCAAACAGGTACTCAAAACAGGTGCCCCAAACAGGTACCCCAAACAGATACCCCAAACAGGTACCCACTACAGATACCCCAAACAGGTACCCCAAACAGATACCCCAAACAGGTACCCCAAACAGGTACCCCAAACAGGTACCCCAAACAGGTACCCCTAACAACCCCAAACATGTACCCCAAACAGGTACCCCAAACAGGTACCCCAAACTGATACCCCAAACAGGTACCCCAAACAGATACCCCAAACAGGTACCCCAAACAGGTACTCCAAACAGGCACCCCAAACAGGTACCCCAAACAACCCCAAACAGGTACCAAAACAGGTACCCCAAACAGGTGCCCCAAACAGGTACCCCAAACAGATACCCAAACAGGTACCCCAAACAGGTGCCCCAAACAGGTACCCAAAACAGGTGCCTCCAAACAGGTACCCCCAAACAGGTACCCCAAACAGATACCCCAAACAGGTACCCACTACAGATACCCCAAACAGGTACCCCAAACAGATACCCCAAACAGGTACCCCCAAACAGGTACCCCAAACAGGTACCCCAAACAGGTACCAAAACAGGTACCCCAAACAGGTGCCCCAAACAGGTACCCCAAACAGATACCCAAAACAGGTGCCCCAAACAGGTACCCAAAACAGGTGCCCCAAACAGGTACCCCAAACAGGTACCCCAAACAGGTACCCCAAACAGATACCCCAAACAGGTACCCCAAACAGATACCCCAAACAGGTACCCCAAACAGGTACCCCAAACAGGTACCCCAAACAGGTACCCCAAACAGGTACCCCAAACAGGTACCCCAAACAGATACCCCAAACAGGTACCCAAAACAGGTGCCCCAAACAGGTACCCAAAACAGGTACCCAAAACAGGTGCCCCAAACAGGTGCCCCAAACAGGTACCCAAAACAGGTGCCCCAAACAGGTACCCACTACAGATACCCCAAACAGGTACCCCAAACAGGTACCCCAAACAGGTACCCCTAACAACCCCAAACATGTACCCCAAACAGGTACCCCAAACAGGTACCCAAACAGATACCCCAAACAGGTACCCCAAACAGGTACCCCAAACAGGTACCCCAAACAGGTACCCCAAACAGGTACCCCAAAAAGGTACTCCAAACAGGTACCCCAAACAACCTCAAACAGGTAACACGAAGTACCCCAAGCAGGTACCACAAAGCACCCCAAACAACCTCAAACAGGTGCCCCAAACAGGTACCCCAAATTACCACAAATTACCACAAACAACCTCAAACAGGTAACACAAAGTACACCAAGCAGGTACCACAAAGCACCTCAAACAGGTACCCCTAACAACCCCAAACAGGTACCCCTAACAACCCCAAACAGGTACCCCTATCAACCCCAAACAGGTACCCCTAACAACCTCAAACATGTACCCAAGGTACACCACCAAGTCAATGACCATCGCTGTTGGTGATCAGGGCCTACCACCGTCGTGTCAGTGCAAACTTGATGATGGTGTTGGAGTCAGGCGTGGGTGAACAGGGTGTACAGAAGGGGACTGAGCACTCACCCATGTTGAGGATCAGCGTGGTGGAGGTGTTGTTGCTTTACAGCTTTTAAGCTATGCTTCTTAAAATAAACAAAGCATGCTAAATGGCATATTATTATTATGCATTGTCTGGGTGAAGCCTGTGTGTTATATTTTATTGAATAATGCACCTGAAGTGAAAAAAAAGTATTATTGTCACCTGACTGTGTGAACTCTTTTTTTTTTGTGAATCCAGCTGAAGGACACGAAGTCAGCTGACCAGAAGTCAACGTTGCTCCACTTCCTGGCTGCAGTGTGTGAGGAGGAGTTCCCAGAGGTCACCAAGTTCTCAGACGACCTACAGCATGTAGACAGAGCCAGCAGAGGTAGGAGACAGAGACACACTGACGACCTGCAGCGTGTAGACAGAGCCAGCAGAGGTAGGAGACAGAGACACACTGACGACCTGCAGCGTGTAGACAGAGCCAGCAGAGGTAGGAGACAGAGACACACTGACGACCTGCAGCGGTAGGAGACAGAGCCAGCAGAGGTAGGAGACAGAGACACACTGACGCACCTGCAGCGTGTAGACAGAGACAGCAGAGGTAGGGAGACAGATACACACTGACGACCTGCAGCGTGTAGACAGAGCCAGCAGAGGTAGGAGACAGAGACACACTGATGACCTGCAGCGTGTAGACAGAGCCAGCAGAGGTAGGAGACAGAGACACACTGACGACCTGCAGAGGTAGGAGACAGAGCCAGCAGAGGTAGGAGACAGAGACACACTGACGACCTGCAGCGGTAGGAGACAGAGCCAGCAGAGGTAGGAGACAGAGACACACTGACGACCTGCAGCGTGTAGACAGAGCCAGCAGAGGTAGGAGACAGAGACACACTGACGACCTGCAGAGGTAGGAGACAGAGCCAGCAGAGGTAGGAGACAGAGACACACTGACGACCTGCAGCGTGTAGACAGAGCCAGCAGAGGTAGGAGACAGAGACACACTGACGACCTGCAGCGTGTAGACAGAGCCAGCAGAGGTAGGAGACAGAGACAGCAGAGGTAGGAGACAGAGACACACTGACGACCTGCAGCGTGTAGACAGAGCCAGCAGAGGTAGGAGACAGAGACAGCAGAGGTAGGAGACAGAGACACACTGACGACCTGCAGCGTGTAGACAGAGCCAGCAGAGGTAGGAGACAGAGACACACTGACGACCTGCAGCGTGTAGACAGAGCCAGCAGAGGTAGGAGACAGAGCCAGCAGAGGTAGGAGACAGAGACACACTGACGACCTGCAGAGGTAGGAGACAGAGCCAGCAGAGGTAGGAGACAGAGACACACTGACGACATGCAGCGGTAGGAGACAGAGCCAGCAGAGGTAGGAGACAGAGACACACTGACGACCTGCAGAGGTAGGAGACAGAGACAGCAGAGGTAGGAGACAGAGACACACTGACGACCTGCAGAGGTAGGAGACAGAGCCAGCAGAGGTAGGAGACAGAGACAGCAGAGGTAGGGGACAGAGACACACTGACGACCTGCAGCGTGTAGACAGAGCCAGCAGAGGTAGGAGACAGAGACACACTGACGACCTGCAGAGGTAGGAGACAGAGACAGCAGAGGTAGGAGACAGAGACACACTGACGACCTGCAGAGGTAGGAGACAGAGCCAGCAGAGGTAGGAGACAGAGCCAGCAGAGGTAGGAGACAGAGACACACTGACGACCAGCAGCGGTAGGAGACAGAGCCAGCAGAGGTAGGAGACAGAGACACACTGACGACCTGCAGCGTGGAGACAGAGCCAGCAGAGGTAGGAGACAGAGACACACTGACGACCTGCAGCGTGTAGACAGAGCCAGCAGAGGTAGGAGACAGAGACACACTGACGACCTGCAGCGGTAGGAGACAGAGCCAGCAGAGGTAGGAGACAGAGACACACTGACGACCTGCAGCGGTAGGAGACAGAGCCAGCAGAGGTAGGAGACAGAGACACACTGACGACCTGCAGCGTGTAGACAGAGCCAGCAGAGGTAGGAGACAGAGCCAGCAGAGGTAGGAGACAGAGACAGCAGAGGTAGGAGACAGAGACACACTGACGACCTGCAGAGGTAGGAGACAGAGCCAGCAGAGGTAGGAGACAGAGCCAGCAGAGGTAAGAGACAGAGACACACTGACGACCAGCAGCGGTAGGAGACAGAGCCAGCAGAGGTAGGAGACAGAGACACACTGACGACCTGCAGCGGTAGGAGACAGAGAAAGCAGAGGTAGGAGACAGAGACACACTGACGACCTGCAGCGTGTAGACAGAGCCAGCAGAGGTAGGAGACAGAGCCAGCAGAGGTAGGAGACAGAGACACACTGACGACCTGCAGCGGTAGGAGACAGAGCCAGCAGAGGTAGGAGACAGAGACACACTGACGACCTGCAGCGGTAGGAGACAGAGCCAGCAGAGGTAGGAGACAGAGACACACTGACGACCTGCAGCGTGTAGACAGAGCCAGCAGAGGTAGGAGACAGAGCCAGCAGAGGTAGGAGACAGAGACAGCAGAGGTAGGAGACAGAGACACACTGACGACCTGCAGAGTAGGAGACAGAGCCAGCAGAGGTAGGAGACAGAGCCAGCAGAGGTAGGAGACAGAGACACACTGACGACCAGCAGCGGTAGGAGACAGAGCCAGCAGAGGTAGGAGACAGAGACACACTGACGCACCTGCAGCGTGAGACCGAGCCAGCAGAGGTAGGAGACAGAGACACACTGACGACCTGCAGCGTGTAGACAGAGCCAGCAAAGGTAGGAGACAGAGACACACTGACGACCTGCAGCGGTGGAGACAGAGCCAGCAGAGGTAGGAGACAGAGACACACTGACGACCTGCAGCGGTAGGAGACAGAGCCAGCAGAGGTAGGAGACAGAGACACACTGACGACCTGCAGCGTGTAGACAGAGCCAGCAGAGGTAGGAGACAGAGCCAGCAGAGGTAGGAGACAGAGACACACTGACGACCTGCAGCGGTCAGGAGACAGAGCCAGCAGAGGTAGGAGACAGAGACACACTGACGACCTGCAGCGTGTAGACAGAGCCAGCAGAGGTAGGAGACAGAGACACACTGACGACCTGCAGAGGGTAGGAGACAGAGACAGCAGAGGTAGGAGACAGAGACACACTGACGACCTGCAGAGGTAGGAGACAGAGCCAGCAGAGGTAGGAGACAGAGACACTTCCACACTCTCATTATAAACACCAACCTATTTCTTCACCTACCAGAAAGGAATTCCCTTGTTCCTTCCTGTTGACATCTATAACTCCCGAAGCATCTTGTACCGTTCTCTGTATTGTTGAAATGCCATGTGAATATTGCTGCTATTTCCTGTTTCCTGCCTGGTTTTCATGTGAAGTTATTTAACTCACCGAGGGCAATGTATTCATTATGATGAATCACTTTCTATTACAATAAGATACTTCCTCAATACCCAGAATTAGATCAGCAAACACACACACACGCATTTGTATTGTAAATGTAGATACTATATGCAGATCAAAACACATTCACATACAAAGAAGGACTTCTGGGTATTCTATTTAGGACATGATACGTGTGCTCTATACCAATGAGATTACTAAACACACATACACACACACACACACACACACACACACACTCCCAGTATCTCCCAGTATTTAATCTGGCAGAGATCAATAACCCCACAGTCGTCCCATTGATGTGTGTGTGAGGCAGGTAGCCTAGTGGTTAAAAGCGTTGGGCCAGTAACCGAACTCTTCCTGTCTTTCCCTCACTTCTATATTATCTCTTTCTTCCTGTCTCTCCCTCACTCCTCTATTCTCTCTCCTTATGTCTTTCCCTCACTCCTCTATTCTCTCTCTTCCTGTCTCTCCCTCACTCCTCTATTCTCTCTTCCTGTCTCTCCCTCACTCCTCTATTCTCTCTCTTCCTGTCTCTCCCTCACTCCTCTCTTCTCTCTCCCTGTCTCTCCCTCACTCTTCTCTTCTCTCTCTCCCTGTCTCTCCCTCACTCCTCTATTCTCTCTCTTCCTGTCTCCCCCTCACTCCTCTCTTCTCTCTCTCCCTGTCTCTCCCTCACTCCTCTATTCTCTCTCTCCTCTCTCCCTCACTCCTCTCTTCTCTCTCTCCCTGTCTCTCCCCTCACTCCTCTATTCTCTCTCTCCCTGTCTCTCCTCACTCCTCTATTCTCTCTCTCCTGTCTCCCCTCACTCTCTATTCTCTCTCTGTTCCTGTCTCTCCCTCACTCCTCTATTCTCTCTCTTCCCTGTCTCTCCCTCACTCCTCTCTTCTCTCTCTTCCTGTCTCTCCCCTCACTCCTCTATTCTCTCTCTGTTCCTGTCTCTCCCTCACTCCTCTATTCTCTCTCTCCCCCTGTCTCTCCCTCACTCCTCTCTCCCTGTCTCTCCCTCCTCCTCTCTTCTCTCTCTTCCTGTCTCTCCCTCACTCCCTCTATTCTCTCTCTTCCTGTCTCACCCTCACTCCTCTATTCTCTCTATTCCTGTCTCTCCCTCACCCCTCTCTCCTTGTCTCCTCCCTCACTCCTCTATTATCTCTCTGTTCCTGTCTCTCCTCACTCCTCTATTCTCTCTCTCCCTGTCTCTCCCTCACTCCTCTTTCCCTGTCTCTCCCTCACTCCTCTATTCTCTCTCTCCCTGTCCCCCTCACTCCTCTCTTCTCTCTCTTCCTGTCTCTCCCCCTCACTCCTCTATTCTCTCTTCCTGTCTCTCCCCTCACTCCTCTATTCTCTCTCCCTGTCTCTCCCTCACTCCTCTATTCTCTCTTTCCTGTCTCTCCCTCACTCCTCTCTTCTCTCTCTTCCTGTCTCTCCCTCACTCCTCTCTTCTCTCTCTTCCTGTCTCTCCCTCACTCCTCTCTTCTCTCTCTCCCTGTCTCTCCCTCACTCCTCTCTCCCTGTCTCCCTCCTCCTCTCTTCTCTCTCTCCCTGTCCTCCCTCACTCCTCTATTCTCTCTCTTCCTGTCTCTCCCTCACTCCTCTATTCTCTCTCCCTGTTTTCTCACTCACTCCTCTCTTCTCTCTTCCTGTCTCTCCCTCACTTCTCTATTCTCTCTCTCTTCCTGTCTCTCCCTCACTCCTCTCTTCTCTCTCTTCCTGTCTCTCCCTCACTCCTCTATTCTCTCTCTTCCTGGTCTCCCTCACTCCTCTCTTCCTGTCTCTCCCTCACTCCTCTATTCTCTCTCTTCCTGTCTCTCCCTCACTCCTCTATTCTCTCTCCCTGTCTCTCCCCTCACTCCTCTCTTCTCTCTCTCCCTGTCTCTCCCTCACTCCTCTATTCTCTCTCTCACTGTTTCTCCCTCACTCCTTTCTTTATCTCTCTGTCCCATTCTGTCTCTCCAGTGCATGTGAATGTGTCTGTTCATGTCTCTGTGTATCAGCAAAGTGACTGAGAAGCTTAGCTACTCTAGACTTTGTATGCATCCTAAATAGCACCCTATTCCCTATATAGAGGCCTGGGATCTCGTCAAAAGTAGTGCACTAAAACCGGAATAGGGTGTCATTTGGGACACTTTTTCTGTCATCTCTCTCCTTTATGCATGTGTGAGTATTAGCATGGTACAAATGGGACTTTAAAAAAGTAACTAACTAAGCAGCTTCCAGCTTTGTGTCCACAGCTCTAATACATGCTAATGAGTCACGTTCTAGA
>NC_059209.1:58249207-58254207 GCF_020615455.1 Coregonus clupeaformis | reverse complement strand
GAACACAATGGACCTATAATAGTGAAACCAGTTAGAACACAATGGACCTATAATACTGAAACCAGATAGACACAATGGACCTATAATACTGAAACCAGTTAGAACACAATGGACCTATAATACTGAAACCAGTTAGAACACAATGGACCTATAATACTGAAACCAGTTAGAACACAATGGACCTATAATACTGAAACCAGTTAGAACACAATGGACCTATAATACTGAAACCAGATAGAACACAATGGACCTATAATACTGAAACCAGATAGAACACAATGGACCTATAATACTGAAACCAGTTAGAACACAATGGACCTATAATAGTGAAACCAGTTAGAACACAATGGACCTATAATACTGAAACCAGATAGAACACAATGGACCTATAATACTGAAACCAGATAGAACACAATGGACCTATAATACTGAAACCAGTTAGAACACAATGGACCTATAATACTGAAACCAGTTAGAACATAATGGACCTATAATACTGAAACCAGTTAGAACATAATGGACCTATAATACTGAAACCAGATAGAACACAATGGACCTATAATACTGAAACCAGTTAGAACACAATGTACTTAGATATTTCTAAATAACATAATCTTTGAGAACTAACAATCACCTAAATAAAAACTAGACAGTCAGGGAGAATGGAAAATGTAAACATGCATTCAGGAGTATTTCTGTCATGGCATGGGACCTCCATTGATTGTGTTATAATGTTTCAGTCACTCATAGCATAAGCCATGTCAAGAGGTGTAGAATTCAGGAAATGTGCTTTAAAACTACACGTTGTTCTCTCAGCCTCATGGCAAAATGTGTAGAATTGCAGGAAATGTGTTTACAAAAGCTACGTTTTGTCATCAATGCGGCCCACAGGAGGCCTCTAAACTGAGACACACACACACACACACACACACACACACACAGAAACATGTACACACACTCACAATTAACTCTTTCTCACAAACACACAAACACTCAAACACTCAATTGTATTCCCACCCTTCTGCCCCTGACTTCAACAACATGCCTGTGTCTAAACCCCCCAGCTCTCTCTCATTCTGTGTGTTGTGACAGTGCTCTTTCCCCTGCACGCTGCTCCATAGTTGACAGCTCTATGTTAATTAGTGTTGTGTCAGTGCTCTTTCTCCGTACCGCTGCTCCATAGTTGACATCTCTATGTTAATTAGTGTTGTGACAGTGCTCTTTCTCCGTACCGCTGCTCCATAGTTGACATCTCTATGTTAATTAGTGTTGTGACAGTGCTCTTTCTCCGTACCGCTCCATAGTTGACAGCTCTATGTTAATTAGTGTTGTGACAGTGCTCTTTCTCCGTACCGCTCCATAGTTGACAGCTCTATGTTAATTAGTGTTGTGACAGTGCTCTTTCTCCGTACGCTCCATAGTTGACAGCTCTATGTTAATTAGTGTTGTGACAGTGCTCTTTCTCCGTACCGCTGCTCCATAGTTGACAGCTCTATGTTAATTAGTGTTTGTCAGTGCTCTTTCTCCGTACCGCTGCTCCATAGTTGACAGCTCTATGTTAATTAGTGTTGTGACAGTGCTCTTTCTCCGGACCGCTCCATAGTTGACAGCTCTATGTTAATTAGTGTTGTGACAGTGCTCTTTCTCCGTACCGCTCCATAGTTGACAGCTCTATGTTAATTAGTGTTGTGACAGTGCTCTTTCCCCGTACCGCTCCATAGTTGACAGCTCTATGTTAATTAGTGTTGTGTCAGTGCTCTTTCTCCGTACCGCTCCATAGTTGACAGCTCTATGTTAATTAGTGTTGTGACAGTGCTCTTTCTCCGTACCGCTCCATAGTTGACAGCTCTATGTTAATTAGTGTTGTGACAGTGCTCTTTCTCCGTACCGCTGCTCCATAGTTGACAGCTCTATGTTAATTAGTGTTGTGACAGTGCTCTTTCTCCGTACAGCTCCGTAGTTGACAGCTCTATGTTAATTAGTGTTGTGTCAGTGCTCTTTCTCCGTACCGCTCCATAGTTGACAGCTCTATGTTAATTAGTGTTGTTTCAGTGCTCTTTCTCCGTACCGCTCCATAGTTGACAGCTCTATGTTAATTAGTGTTGTGACAGTGCTCTTTCTCCGTACCGCTGCTCCATAGTTGACAGCTCTATGTTAATTAGTGTTGTGACAGTGCTCTTTCTCCGTACGCTGCTCCATAGTTGACAGCTCTATGTTAATTAGTGTTGTGCAGTGCTCTTTCTCCGTACCGCTCCATAGTTGACAGCTCTATGTTAATTAGTGTTGTGACAGTGCTCTTTCTCCGTACCGCTCCATAGTTGACAGCTCTATGTTAATTAGTGTTGTGACAGTGCTCTTTCTCCGTGCACCGCTGCTCCATAGTTGACAGCTCTATGTTAATTAGTGTTGTGACAGTGCTCTTTCTCCGTACCGCCTCCATAGTTGACAGCTCTATGTTAATTAGTGTTGTGTCAGTGCTCTTTCTCCGTACCGCTCCATAGTTGACAGCTCTATGTTAATTAGTGTTTGTCAGTGCTCTTTCTCCGTACCGCGCTCCATAGTTGACAGCTCTATGTTAATTAGTGTTGTGACAGTGCTCTTTCTCCGTACCGCTCCATAGTTGACAGCTCTATGTTAATTAGTGTTGTGACAGTGCTCTTTCTCCGTACCGCTCCATAGTTGACAGCTCTATGTTAATTAGTGTTGTGACAGTGCTCTTTCTCCGTACCGCTCCATAGTTGACAGCTCTATGTTAATTAGTGTTGTGTCAGTGCTCTTTCTCCGTACCGCTCCATAGTTGACAGCTCTATGTTAATTAGTGTTGTGACAGTGCTCTTTCTCCGTACCGCTCCATAGTTGACAGCTCTATGTTAATTAGTGTTGTGTCAGTGCTCTTTCTCCGTACCGCTCCCATAGTTGACAGCTCTATGTTAATTAGTGTTGTGTCAGTGCTCTTTCTCCGTACCGCTCCATAGTTGACATCTCTATGTTAATTAGTGTTGTGACAGTGCTCTTTCTCCGTACCGCTGCTCCATAGTTGACAGCTCTATGTTAATTAGTGTTGTGTCAGTGCTCTTTCTCCGTACCGCTGCTCCATAGTTGACAGCTCTATGTTAATTAGTGTTGTGACAGTGCTCTTTCTCCGTACCGCTGCTCCATAGTTGACAGCTCTATGTTAATTAGTGTTGTGTCAGTGCTCTTTCTCCGTACCGCTGCTCCATAGTTGACATCTCTATGTTAATTAGTGTTGTGTCAGTGCTCTTTCTCCGTACCGCTCCATAGTTGACAGCTCTATGTTAATTAGTGTTGTGACAGTGCTCTTTCTCCGTACCGCTGCTCCATAGTTGACAGCTCTATGTTAATTAGTGTTGTGACAGTGCTCTTTCTCCGTACCACTGCTCCATAGTTGACAGCTCTATGTTAATTAGTGTTGTGTCAGTGCTCTTTCTCCGTACCGCTCCATAGTTGACAGCTCTATGTTAATTAGTGTTGTGTCAGTGCTCTTTTCTCCGTGCCGCTGCTCCATAGTTGACAGCTCTATGTTAATTAGTGTTGTGTCAGTGCTCTTTCTCCGTACCGCTGCTCCATAGTTGACAGCTCTATGTTAATTAGTGTTGTGACAGTGCTCTTTCTCCGTACCGCTGCTCCATAGTTGACAGCTCTATGTTAATTAGTGTTGTGTCAGTGCTCTTTCTCCGTACCGCTCCATAGTTGACAGCTCTATGTTAATTAGTGTTGTGACAGTGCTCTTTCTCCGTACCGCTCCATAGTTGACAGCTCTATGTTAATTAGTGTTGTGGCAGTGCTCTTTCTCCGTACCGCTCCATAGTTGACAGCTCTATGTTAATTAGTGTTGTGACAGTGCTCTTTCTCCGTACCGCTCCATAGTTGACAGCTCTATGTTAATTAGTGTTGTGACAGTGCTCTTTCTCCGTACCGCTCCATAGTTGACAGCTCTATGTTAATTAGTGTTGTGTCAGTGCTCTTTCTCCGTACCGCTCCATAGTTGACAGCTCTATGTTAATTAGTGTTGTGACAGTGCTCTTTCTCCGGACCGCTCCATAGTTGACAGCTCTATGTTAATTAGTGTTGTGACAGTGCTCTTTCTCCGTACCGCTGCTCCATAGTTGACAGCTCTATGTTAATTAGTGTTGTGTCAGTGCTCTTTCTCCGTACCGCTCCATAGTTGACAGCTCTATGTTAATTAGTGTTGTGACAGTGCTCTTTCTCCATACCGCTCCATAGTTGACAGCTCTATGTTAATTAGTGTTGTGGCAGTGCTCTTTCTCCGTACCGCTCCATAGTTGACAGCTCTATGTTAATTAGTGTTGTGACAGTGCTCTTTCTCCGTACCGCTCCATAGTTGACAGCTCTATGTTAATTAGTGTTGTGACAGTGCTCTTTCTCCGTACCGCTCCATAGTTGACAGCTCTATGTTAATTAGTGTTGTGTCAGTGCTCTTTCTCCGTACCGCTCCATAGTTGACAGCTCTATGTTAATTAGTGTTGTGACAGTGCTCTTTCTCCGGACCGCTCCATAGTTGACAGCTCTATGTTAATTAGTGTTGTGACAGTGCTCTTTCTCCTGCACCGCTCCATAGTTGACAGCTCTATGTTAATTAGTGTTGTGGCAGTGCTCTTTCTCCGGACCGCTCCATAGTTGACAGCTCTATGTTAATTAGTGTTGTGACAGTGCTCTTTCTCCGTACCGCTGCTCCATAGTTGACAGCTCTATGTTAATTAGTGTTGTGACAGTGCTCTTTCTCCGTACCGCTGCTCCATAGTTGACAGCTCTATGTTAATTAGTGTTGTGACAGTGCTCTTTCTCCGTACCGCTCCATAGTTGACAGCTCTATGTTAATTAGTGTTGTGACAGTGCTCTTTCTCCGTACCGCTCCATAGTTGACAGCTCTATGTTAATTAGTGTTGTGACAGTGCTCTTTCTCCGTACCGCTGCTCCATAGTTGACAGCTCTATGTTAATTAGTGTTGTGACAGTGCT
>NC_059209.1:58224207-58246707 GCF_020615455.1 Coregonus clupeaformis | reverse complement strand
GTCATGCTTATTGGGTTTAATAGGTTAATTTAGTAGGCACGCCTCGTAATATGAAGTAAAACGTTCAGGTTTCAAACAATATAGTATGTTTTCAAAAGGCATACTGCCTCCAGCTCACATTGCAGAGTGATGGGCGATGCGCTGATAGCCTAGGCAAAATACGACCCCTAGATACGTGGGGGGCAATTATTTTAAAGACTTCCTCATATGCCTTTGAAACCAGCATCTCTCTCTCTCTCTTGTTCTATTGGTTTTCATATCAACTTTTCTTTCGTTATCCAGAAGCTAAAGGAACAATCCTAGTCATATTAGCAACCCATCCTAGTTGTTGCATCTTTAGATCTCCCCTCTTTCTACGTTTCTAACTGAGATTTTCATCTATGTCACAATATGGAACGGCTCGCATCAGGTGCGCTATGTAGAGTAGTGTTTTCCCGCGAATTACAAACATTTTTTGAAAATTACGTTTTATTGGCTGCTTCATTACAGAAGTTGCATGTTCTGTTAAGATGAATTCCCATAATCTAAATGTGATTTCTGTCATTCTGAGCACTGTGGGTGGACGCCCTAATTTGTTACGTAAAATCTTCCCAGTCACGTTGTCCTGGAAACTCTGGTGTGTGTGTGTGAGAGGAGAAGAATGGAGGAGAGGAGAAGAATGGAGGAGAGGGGAAGAATGGAGGAGAGGGGAGAGGAGAGGAATGCTTGTGTGTGAAGCAGAAGGTTAACAAGCTCACATGTCTGTGTCTTTCTCTGTCTCTTTCTCTGTCTCTCTCTTTCTCTGTCTGCTCTCTCTTTCTCTGTCTCTTTCTCTGTATCTCTTTCTCTGTCTCTTTCTCTGTATCTCTTTCTCTGTCTCTCTCTCTCTCTCGCTCTCTCTGTCTCTCTCTCTCTCTCTGTCTCTCTGTCCTCTCTCTCTCTGGCTCTCTCTGTCTCTCTCTCTCTGGTTCTCTGTCCTCCTCTCTGGCTCTCTGTCCTCCTCTCTGGCTCTCTGTCCTCCTCTCTGGCTCTCTGTCCTCCTCTCTGTCCTCCTCTCTGGCTCTCTGTCCTCCTCTCTGGCTCTCTGTCCTCCTCTCTCTGGCTCTCTGTCCTCCTCTCTGTCCTCCTCTCTGGCTCTCTGTCCTCCTCTCTGGCTCTCTGTCCTATTACAGCAGGAACACCATCAAGGAAAAACCTAAGCAAAGGGCCCTTCTTTAAATAGACCCCACTTAGACCCCACTTCTCACTTCTCAAAATAAGGGAACCAGGTGTGTGTGTTGATGATTTCATTTCCTCCCAGCATCTGTCAGTTGTTTCTCCGTCTCAGCGTGTGTTCCCGCTCAAGTGAGCCTGTGATACTCAGTCAGGTTTCATGATTCGATTAAAACACTCATTTCACCTGCTTAGAGCTGCAATCAGGACCACAGAGGAACTAGGAGAGGAGAAAAACTAGACTAGGAGAGGAGAGAGGAGGAGGAGGAGAGAAACTAGACTAGAGAGGAGAGAGTAAAAGGAGGAGGAGGAGAAACTAGACTAGGAGAGGAGAGAGGAGGAGGAGGAGAAACTAGACTAGGAGAGGAGAGAGGAGGAGGAGGAGAGAAACTAGACTAGGAGAGGAGAGAGGAGGAGGAGGAGAAACTAGACTAGGAGAGGAGAGAGGAGGAGGAGGAGAGAAACTAGACTAGGAGAGGAGAGAGGAGGAGGAGGAGAAACTAGACTAGGAGAGAGAGAGGAGGAGGAGGAGAGAAACTAGACTAGGAGAGGAGAGAGGAGGAGAGGAACTAGACTAGGAGAGGAGAGAGAGGAGGAGAGAAACTAGACTAGAGAGGAGAGAGGAGGAGGAGAAACTAGACTAGAGAGAGAGAGGAGGAGGAGAGAAACTAGACTAGGAGAGGAGAGAGGAGAGAGGAACTAGACTAGGAGAGGAGAGAGGAGGAGGAGGAAACTAGACTAGGAGAGAGAGAGGAGGAGAGGAACTAGACTAGGAGAGGAGAGAGGAGGAGGAGAGAAACTAGACTAGGAGAGGAGAGAGGAGGAGGAGAGAAACTAGACTAGGAGAGGAGAGAGGAGGAGGAGAGAAACTAGACTAGGAGAGGAGAGAGGAGGAGAGAAACTAGACTAGGAGGAGGAAGGGAGGAGGAGGAGATATACTAGACTAGGAGAGGAGAGAGGAGGAGGAGGAGAAACTAGACTAGGAGAGGAGAGAGGAGAGGAGTAGAGAAACTAGACTAGGAGAGGAGAGAGGAGGAGGAGGAGAGGAACTAGACTAGGAGAGGAGAGAGGAGGAGGAGAGCTAGACTAGGAGAGGAGAGAGGAGGAGGAGAGTAGACTAGGAGAGGAGAGAGGAGGGAGGAGGAGAACTAGACTAGGAAGGAGAGAGGAGGAGGAGGAGAGAAACTAGACTAGGAGAGGAGAGAGGGGAGAGGAACTAGACTAGGAGAGGAGAGAGGAGGAGAGAGAAACTAGACTAGGGAGAGGAGAGAGGAGGAGAGGTAATGAGACTAGGAGAGGAGAGAGGAGAGGAGAGAAATGACTAGAGAGGAGAGAGAGGAGGAGAGAAAGCTAGACTAGGAGAGGAGAGAGGAGGAGGAGAGAAATGAGAGTAGGAGAGGAGAGAGGAGGAGGAGAGAAACTAGATAGGAGTAGGAGAGAGGAGGAGAGAGAAATAGACTAGGAGAGGAGAGAGGAGGAGAGAAACTAGACTAGGAGAGGAGGAGGAGGAGAGGTATCAGACTAGGAGAGGAGAGAGGAGAGGAGGAGAAATAGATAGGAGAGGAGAGGGAGAGGAGGAGAGATGATAGGAGAGGAGAGAGGAGGAGGAGGAGAGGAACTAGACTAGGAGAGGAGAGAGGAGGAGGAGAGAAACTAGGACTAGGAGAGGAGGAGATAAACTAGGACTAGGAGAGGAGAGATGAGGAGGAGGAGAGAAACTGGAGTAGGAGAGGAGAGAGGAGGAGGAGAGAAACTAGACTAGGAGAGGAGAGAGGAGGAGAGAAACTAGACTAGGAGAGGAGAGAGGAGGAGGAGAAAGCATATGACAAGGAAAGAAAAAGAGATGTGAGACGATGGAGGAAGGGAGGAGAAGAAAGCAGAGGATAGAATGACAAGAGAGGAGTGGAGAGGGAGAGGAGAGGGGAGAGGTAATGGGAGGGGAGAGGTAATGGGAGTAGGAGAGGAGAGGGGAGAGGTAATGGGAGTAGGAGAGGGGAGGGGAGAGGTAATGGGAGTAGGAAGAGAGGACATTAGAAAATACAGTGGCTCTTGACTCTCGCTTGTTGGCTGTGTGTGTGTGTGTGTGTGTGTGTTTGGCTCCTCAGGCTGGTCTGAGCCAACGATAAGTCAATCTGAGAGCACCACCTATTAAGTAGCAGCGTTTACCCAGCCAGTCAAGAGGGAGGGAGAGGGAGCATAGCCCTGCCAGAGATAGAGAGAGAGGGGGATAAGATAGAATAAAAAAATAAATTAGATGGAGAGATAGAGAGAGGGGATAAAGAGAAGGGGGATGGAGAGATAGAGGGAGGAACAGAGTGAGAGAGGAGAGGCTGCCCTCAAATATGATTTTATTTAGGGCCAATGGTGATTTTTGGGGGTCAAGAGGCCGATGGCCGATATTCAATATTATTCAATGTCCCAGAAAGCCATGTATTTTTAAATCAAACAATAAATGTGCATTTTGTTTTTACCAATCTGACTACATAACAACATAATGGTAACCGTGTTATTTTAATGGTAAATCCCTTCATAAACTGGGTAAATTAAGATGGCATAGGCCTACTCACACAATTCAGGCGAATGCGTATTCAATAGGAGTGTGGCATGCATTGAGTTATTTAGCTATTTTTTTTTTTTTTGTCAGATCAGTGGTGCTACGGATGACAACAGTCTGTTTGACTTCCATTTGGGACTGATACTAGTCTACTGATCAACAACGTTTTGCGTAGAAGCATTTCTCCAGCCTGTATGGAAGGACATCATACAGGCACTGCTGTTAGTTGGAGAAAATAAAACAACATCTATTCAGTGCAGATTTTTTTTAAGCTGTCAGGGCACATCTCTAAACTAATATTTGCAACAGGAGTTTGATTTTGGTCACTGTGTCAATTCATCCATTTCTTAATACTGCACCTTACTGTTGGAGAATGAGCTGCTGGTCTTCCCAGATAGACATTCCTCAGCGTTGTGCAGTGCTCATGACTCAGGCAGTGAGGGGACGGCTGGCATAGCAGCAGTTTTGCTATGTAGATGGACTATTGGCAAAGCCCATAGAGAAGGGCTGATGGACTAGAAAAGGCCAACATCGGCCCGATACATGGGCTCGTTCTGTAGCCCACACACCTGCTCTCGTATACACACACACACACACACACACACACACACACACACACACACACACACAACAGACAAACACACAGATACAGACACACACACACACACACACACACAAACACACACAGATACAGACAAACACACACACACACACACACGATGATAACATTCACAAAGACAGAGACAGCTACACACTTTGCCAGCACATATACCCTTGCATAAACAGTCACACACACACACACACACACACACACACACGCTGATATTCGTCAGATCTGATTGGCTTTGTTGTAGATGAGAGTTTAAGGCCTGCCCTCATTAAAGGGATTAGTGATTAAGTCAACATCAAAGCTACTGGATATGAGCAACAATATTCCCAAGGACAAATATTACAACAATCTTAGTGAACTAGGACTGTGACCTTCTAGCTAGGATTAGGGTAGATCATATTTTCTTACTTCAGTGAGTTAGTTTGTTGATGTATGTTCACGAGTGAGTTTGTGGGTTCACCCATGTATGTTCATGAGCGTCTCAGTAATCAGAACTATGGAAAACACCCGCTTCAAAGAGCTTAAATATTTTTATAAATAATTTATCTTGTAAAAAAAAAATATATAAATAATCGTGTTATACTAAACCCATTTCACCAACATAAAACATGTGACTTCTTTTTGCCAAACGTGTACGATCACAACTGTGTGTTACTGCTCTCCGGAGTGCAATGTTTTCAACTGTGTTACTATGGCGCTATACTCCAGAGTACAATGTTTTCAACTTATAGCTCTCATATGCAAAACAGTGTTTGTCAGTGAGGATATTCGTTTGTTATTGTAGAATAGGGTTGGAGAAGGAGTGGGAGTTTCTGAGTGGGGATTATGTAGAGTAGAGAGAGGGGTGGGTGGGGGGGGGGCAATTTCTTTGTAAAATGACTGGGCTTTCTGCCATTTTTTCATACAATTTTTTTTGCGGGGTTGGGGACCCCCTAAAGCTACAGCCCCCCTTCATAAACCATGTTGAAATGTTTAAAATTACAGTACATTTGATTTTAAAAACTGCAGTAATTTCGCTCTGCCTCGTAGCAAAATGTGTCGAATAGAATGAAAGTAGCTGTTTTCCTAAATATATATGGCTGCCACAGTGGCACAGAGAGCTAAATGAATATATAGTGCATTCGGAAAGTATTCAGACCCCTTGACTTTTTCCACATTTTGTTACGTTACAGCCTTATTCTAAAATGGATTAAATAAATAAAG
Organism: Coregonus clupeaformis; assembly: GCF_020615455.1. Classification (NCBI taxonomy): domain Eukaryota; kingdom Metazoa; phylum Chordata; class Actinopteri; order Salmoniformes; family Salmonidae; genus Coregonus; species Coregonus clupeaformis. The sequence goes on along the minus strand of NC_059209.1, from coordinate 58,241,149 downwards.
AAATCCCAGCAATCTACACACAATACCCCATAATGACGAAGCGAAAATAGGTTTTTATAACATTTTAGCAAATGTATTAATAATAAATAACAGAAATTACCTTATTTACTAAAGTATTCAGACGCTTTGCTATGAGACTCGAAATTGAGCTCAGGTGCATCCTGTTTCCATTGCTCACCCTTGATGTTTCTACAACTTGATTGGAGTCCACCTGTGGTTAATCAATTTATTGGACATGATTTGGAAATGCACACACCTGTCTATATAAGGTCCCACAGTTGACAGTGCATGTCAGAGCAAAAAACAAGCTATTAGGTTGAAGGAATTGTCCGTAGAGCTCCGAGATAGGATTGTGTTGAGGCACAGATCTGGGGAAGGGTACCAAAACAAAATCTGCAGCACTGAAGGTCCCCAAGAACACAGTGGCCTCCATCATTCTTAAATGGAAGTAGTTTGGAACCACCAAGACTCTTCCTAGAGCTGGCCGCCTGGCCAAACTGAGCAATCGGGGGAGAAGGGCCTTGGTCAGCGAGGTGACCAAGAACCCCGATGGTCACTCTGACAGAGCTCCAGAGTTCCTCTGTGGAGATGGGAGAACCTTCCAGAAGGACAACCATCTCTGCAGCACTCCACCAATCAGGCCTTAATGGTAGAGTGGCCAGATGGAAGCCACTCCTCAGTAAAAGGCAGATGACAGCCCGCTTGGAGTTTGCCAAAAGGCACCTAAAGACTCTCAGACCATGAGAAACAAGATTCTCTGGTCTGATGAAACCAAGACTTAACTCTTTGGCCTGAATGCGAAGCGTCACGTCTGTAGGAAACCTGGCACCATACCTACGGTGAAGCATGGTGGTGGCAGCATCATGCTGTTGGGATGTTTTTCAGCTGCAGGGACTGGGAGACTAGTCAGGATCGAGGGAAAGATGAACGGAGCAAAGTACAGAGAGATCCTTAATGAAAACCTGTTCCAGAGCACTCAGGACTTCATACTGGGGCGAAGGTTCACCTTCCAACAGGACAACAACACTAAGCACACAGCCAAGACAACGCAGGAGTGGCTTCGGGACAAGTCTCTGAATGTCCTTGAGTGGCCCAGCCAGAGCCCGGACTTGAACCCGATCGAGCATCTCCGGAGAGACCTGAAAATAGCTGTGCAGCGATGCTCCCCATCCAATTTGAGAGAGCTTGAGACTATCTGCAGAGAAAAATGTGGGAAACTCCCCAAATACAGGTGTGCCAAGCTTGTAGTGTCATACCCAAGAAGACTTGAGGCTGTAATCGCTGCCAAAGTACTGAGTAAAGGGTCTGAATACTTTTTAATACATTTGCAAAAATTTCTAAAAATCTGTTTTTGCTTTGTCATTATTTGGTATTGTGTGTAGATTGATGAGGGGGAAAAAAACAATTTAATCAATTTTAGAATAAGGCTGTAACGTAACAAAATGTGAAAAAAGTCAAGGGATCTGAATACTTTCCGAATGCACTGTATATATCAGAGGAGGCTGGTGGGAGGCGCTATAGGAGGATGGGCTCATTGTAATGGAATGATATCAAACCTATGTCAACCACATGTTTGGCTCCGTTCCATGAATACCATTCCAGCCATTACAATGAGCCCACCCTCCTATAGCTCCTCCCATCAGCCTATAAATGACCTTTAGAACGGTGTTGTACCTGGACAGATGATCTCTTTACAGAGGAAAATCTCATGCTCATAACCCAACTTTATTCAAAGTATTTCTTGTCGTTGTGTTTGCTAGGTCCATGCTAGGTTGACTCCAGGTGGTTGTGTTTGCTAGGTCCATACTTGGTTGACTCCAGGTGGTTGTGTTTGCTAGGTACATACTTGGTTGACTCCAGGTTGTTGTGTTTGCTAGGTCCATGCTAGGTTGACTCCAGGTTGTTGTGTTTGCTAGGTCCATGCTTGGTTGACTCCAGGTGGTTGTGTTTGCTAGGTCCATACTTGGTTGACTCCAGGTGGTTGTGTTTGCTAGGTCCATGCTTGGTTGACTCCAGGTGGTTGTGTTTGCTAGGTCCATACTTGGTTGACTCCAGGTGGTTGTGTTTGCTAGGTACATACTTGGTTGACTCCAGGTTGTTGTGTTTGCTAGGTCCATGCTAGGTTGACTCCAGGTTGTTGTGTTTGCTAGGTCCATGCTAGGTTGACTCCAGGTTGTTGTGTTTGCTAGGTCCATGCTTGGTTGACTCCAGGTGGTTGTGTTTCAACCCTGACCCCTCCAACTGCTCTCCTCACATGTTCATCCTTACTGTACCTTCAACCCTGACCCCTCCAACTGCTCTCCTCACATGTTCATCCTTACTGTATCTTCAACCCTGACCCCTCCAACTGCTCTCCTCACATGTTCATCCTTACTGTACCTTCAACCCTGACCCCTCCAACTGATCTCCTCACATGTTCATCCTTACTGTATCTTCAACCCTGACCCCTCCAACTGCTCTCCTCACATGTTCATCCTTACTGTACCTTCAACCCTGACCCCTCCAACTGCTCTCCTCACATGTTCATCCTTACTGTACCTTCAACCCTGACCCCTCCAACTGATCTCCTCACATGTTCATCCTTACTGTATCTTCAACCCTGACCCCTCCAACTGATCTCCTCACATGTTCATCCTTACTGTATCTTCAACCCTGACCCCTCCAACTGCTCTCCTCACATGTTCATCCTTACTGTATCTTCAACCCTGACCCCTCCAACTGATCTCCTCACATGTTCAACCTTACTGTACCTTCAACCCTGACCCCTCCAACTGATCTCCTCACATGTTCATCCTTACTGTATCTTCAACCCTGACCCCTCCAACTGATCTCCTCACATGTTCATCCTTACTGTATCTTCAACCCTGACCCCTCCAACTGATCTCCTCACATGTTCATCCTTACTGTACCTTCAACCCTGACCCCTCCAACTGATCTCCTCACATGTTCATCCTTACTGTATCTTCAACCCTGACCCCTCCAACTGCTCTCCTCACATGTTCATCCTTACTGTACCTTCAACCCTGACCCCTCCAACTGCTCTCCTCACATGTTCATCCTTACTGTACCTTCAACCCTGACCCCTCCAACTGCTCTCCTCACATGTTCATCCTTACTGTATCTTCAACCCTGACCCCTCCAACTGATCTCCTCACATGTTCAACCTTACTGTACCTTCAACCCTGACCCCTCCAACTGATCTCCTCACATGTTCATCCTTACTGTACCTTCAACCCTGACCCCTCCAACTGCTCTCCTCACATGTTCATCCTTACTGTACCTTCAACCCTGACCCCTCCAACTGATCTCCTCACATGTTCATCCTTACTGTATCTTCAACCCTGACCCCTCCAACTGCTCTCCTCACATGTTCATCCTTACTGTACCTTCAACCCTGACCCCTCCAACTGCTCTCCTCACATGTTCATCCTTACTGTACCTTCAACCCTGACCCCTCCAACTGATCTCCTCACATGTTCATCCTTACTGTACCTTCAACCCTGACCCCTCCAACTGCTCTCCTCACATGTTCATCCTTACTGTACCTTCAACCCTGACCCCTCCAACTGCTCTCCTCACATGTTCATCCTTACTGTATCTTCAACCCTGACCCCTCCAACTGCTCTCCTCACATGTTCATCCTTACTGTATCTTCAACCCTGACCCCTCCAACTGCTCTTCTCACATGTTCATCCTTACTGTACCTTCAACCCTGACCCCTCCAACTGCTCTCCTCACATGTTCATCCTTACTGTATCTTCAACCCTGACCCCTCCAACTGATCTCCTCACATGTTCATCCTTACTGTACCTTCAACCCTGACCCCTCCAACTGCTCTCCTCACATGTTCAACCTTACTGTACCTTCAACCCTGACCCCTCCAACTGATCTCCTCACATGTTCATCCTTACTGTATCTTCAACCCTGACCCCTCCAACTGCTCTCCTCACATGTTCATCCTTACTGTACCTTCAACCCTGACCCCTCCAACTGCTCTCCTCACATGTTCAACCTTACTGTACCTTCAACCCTGACCCCTCCAACTGATCTCCTCACATGTTCATCCTTACTGTATCTTCAACCCTGACCCCTCCAACTGCTCTCCTCACATGTTCATCCTTACTGTACCTTCAACCCTGACCCCTCCAACTGCTCTCCTCACATGTTCATCCTTACTGTACCTTCAACCCTGACCCCTCCAACTGCTCTCCTCACATGTTCATCCTTACTGTATCTTCAACCCTGACCCCTCCAACTGCTCTCCTCACATGTTCATCCTTACTGTACCTTCAACCCTGACCCCTCCAACTGCTCTCCTCACATGTTCATCCTTACTGTACCTTCAACCCTGACCCCTCCAACTGCTCTCCTCACATGTTCATCCTTACTGTACCTTCAACCCTGACCCCTCCAACTGATCTCCTCACATGTTCATCCTTACTGTATCTTCAACCCTGACCCCTCCAACTGATCTCCTCACATGTTCATCCTTACTGTATCTTCAACCCTGACCCCTCCAACTGCTCTCCTCACATGTTCATCCTTACTGTACCTTCAACCCTGACCCCTCCAACTGCTCTCCTCACATGTTCATCCTTACTGTACCTTCAACCCTGACCCCTCCAACTGCTCTCCTCACATGTTCATCCTTACTGTACCTTCAACCCTGACCCCTCCAACTGATCTCCTCACATGTTCATCCTTACTGTACCTTCAACCCTGACCCCTCCAACTGATCTCCTCACATGTTCATCCTTACTGTACCTTCAACCCTGACCCCTCCAACTGATCTCCTCACATGTTCATCCTTACTGTACCTTCAACCCTGACCCCTCCAACTGATCTCCTCACATGTTCAAGGTTAACCTCCTATTGATTCTCTCCTCTCCTCCTGTATGTACCAGTCCACCACCTATTTACTCTTGTGTTGAGTCCACTTTCATCTGCTACAAAGGCTCTCCCACCTCCCACCTTTGTCCCTGTGTGGCTGGTCTCCACGCTGCACATGCTCCTGTGTGGCTGGTCTCCACGCTGCACATGCTCCTGTGTGGCTGGTCACCACGCTGCACATGCTCCTGTGTGGCTGGTCTCCACGCTGCACATGCTCCTGTGTGGCTGGTCTCCACGCTGCACATGCTCCTGTGTGGCTGGTCTCCACGCTGCACATGCTCCTGTGTGGCTGGTCACCACGCTGCACATGCTCCTGTGTGGCTGGTCTCCACGCTGCACATGCTCCTGTGTGGCTGGTCTCCACGCTGCACATGCTCCTGTGTGGCTGGTCTCCACGCTGCACATGCTCCTGTGTGTGTGAATATATGTGTGTATCCGTGTGTGTGTGTGTGTGAGTGTAAATACCTGTGTATCCGTGTGTGTGTGTGTGTGTGTGTGTGTGTGTGTGTGTGCAGCTGCAGTGGAGAACAGTGATGACATTAGTATTAATATCACCAACACACTGCGCCAGACTAACAGACCCTTAATTACCTTCACCACTGACAAGACAATGGGCTGAATGTGAAGACACTGTTTCAGAAGGTACATTACCATTTATAAACACTACAGTGTCCTTAAACAAACTCTAGGCTGCATCCCAAATGCTACCCTATTGCCTTAATAGTACACTACAAAGGGAATAATGTGCCATTTGGGATACACATATGCAAACTCTGCTCTCCAGTCCCCTCATCCTTTCTAATGGCTGCACATCCTCCTCAGAGTACACACTAAAACACACTCCTCTTCCTCCTCAGAGTACACACTAGAACACACTCCTCCTCCTCTTCCTCCTCAGAGTACACACTAGAACACACTCCTCCTCCTCTTCCTCCTCAGAGTACACACTAGAACACACTCCTCTTCCTCCTCAGAGTACACACTAAAACACACTCCTCTTCCTCCTCAGAGTACACACTAGAACACACTCCTCCTCCTCTTCCTCCCCAGAGAGAGGTATGACATTTGAAATGTCTTTATTCTTTTGGAACTTCTGAGTGTAATGTTTACTGTTAATATTTATTGTTTATTTCACATTTGTCTACTATCTACTTCACTTGCTTTGGCAATGTTAACATACGTTTCCCATGCCAATAAAGCCCTTACATTGAAATTGAAAGAGAGAGAGAGAGAGAGAGAGAGAGAGAGAGAGAGAGAGAGAGACAGAGACAGAGACAGAGAGAGAGACAGAGAGGTTTGTATTGAACTTGTACTTTACCTCTTCTCTAGTAGTTCACCCTCTAAAGTCGTTCAGCCTGTCTCTAGAACTGAATACAAACTGTCCTGCCCTTGAAAAGGGACTTAATCTTGCATATGCTGTACATAAACAAGTACTTTCCATTCATAACACACAAGATCAAATAATATTCACAGAGTACAGAGATGCAGACCAACAGTATGCAGTCAACAACAGCAGGACTGTGGGTTGAAACCCGGTCAATGAAAAATAGTTGTTCACTCACAAACTAGATAGACTCCAATATCTTCACTTTGCTATTTTAAATAAAGTCTCCATGTATTCCTGTTCTCCATTTAGTCCTGTGTGTTTGTCATCACTTTTACCACACACACACACACTCTCTCTCTCTCTCTCTCTCTCTCTCTCTCTCTCTCTCTCTCTCTCTCTCTCTCTCTCTCTCTCTCTCTCTCTCTCTCTCTCTCTCTGTCTCTCTCTGTCTCTCTCTCTCTCTCTCGCTCCCTGTCTCTCTCTCTCTCTCTCGCTCCCTGTCTCTGTCTCTCTTTTTCTGTGTCTCTCTCTATCTCTCTCTCTCTATCTGTCTCTATCTATCTGTCTCTTTCTCGCTCTCTGTTCCTAGGCTCCAGTCCTGTGACTATTCTGTGGCATTCTTCTATATTACTGAAATGGAATTGTAAAATACAGTAACCACTCTCTCCAGTCCTGTTTCAGCCTTAACTCTTGGCCCTCACAGCTTTGCCCTGTCAGCCAGAGAGCAGTACCAGAAGCTGAAGATCATGCATGGCAACATGGGGACCCTCTATCAGAACATGGTGGACTACTTTGCCATTGACTCCAAGAAGACCTCCGTAGAGGAATTGTTCACTGACCTCAGCAACTTCAGAACCATGTTCCTGGTGAGTGGGGATAATACTGTCTGTCTGTGTGTCTTTATCTAAACTATATTATTCTCTGCATATCCATATCTATCTCTACTAACTGTAATCTATCTCCCTCAGTCTCCATATCTATCTCTACTAACTGTAATCTATCTCCCCAGTCTCCATATCTATCTCTGCTAACTGTAATCTATCTCCCTCAGTCTCCATATCTATCTCTACTAACTGTAATCTATCTCCCCAGTCTCCATATCTATCTCTACTAACTGTAATCTATCTCCCTCAGTCTCCATATCTATCTCTGCTAACTGTAATCTATCTCCCTCAGTCTCCATATCTATCTCTACTAACTGTAATCTATCTCTACTAACTGTAATCTATCTCCCCAGTCTCCATATCTATCTCTGCTAACTGTAATCTATCTCCCTCAGTCTCCATATCTATCTCTGCTAACTGTAATCTATCTCCCTCAGTCTCCATATCTATCTCTACTAACTGTAATCTATCTCCCCCAGTCTCCATATCTATCTCTACTAACTGTAATCTATCTCCCTCAGTCTCCATATCTATCTCTGCTAACTGTAATCTATCTCCCTCAGTCTCCATATCTATCTCTGCTAACTGTAATCTATCTCCCCAGTCTCCATATCTATCTCTGCTAACTGTAATCTATCTCCCTCAGTCTCCATATCTATCTCTACTAACTGTAATCTATCTCCCCCAGTCTCCATATCTATCTCTACTAACTGTAATCTATCTCCCCCAGTCTCCATATCTATCTCTACTAACTGTAATCTATCTCCCCCAGTCTCCATATCTATCTCTACTAACTGTAATCTATCTCCCTCAGTCTCCATATCTATATCTACTAACTGTAATCTATCTCCCTCAGTCTCCATATCTATCTCTGCTAACTGTAATCTATCTCCCCCAGTCTCCATATCTATCTCTGCTAACTGTAATCTATCTCTATGGGGTCAAGGTGCATGTAGTGTCTCTCTCTCTCTCTCTCTCTCTCTCTCTCTCTCTCTCTCTCTCTCTCTCTCTCTCTCTCTCTCTCTCTCTCTCTCTCTCTCTATCTCTCTCGCTCTGTCTCTCTCTCTCTCTCTCTCTCTCTCTCTCGCTCTCTCTCTCTCTCTCGCTCTGTGTCTCTGTCTCTCTCTCTCTCTCTCTCTCTCTCTCTCTCTCTCTCTCTCTCTCTCTCTCTCTCTCTCATGAAACAACATTTGAAATGCCAAGTTATTTTCTACTGGACTGCTACGATGATGAGACGAATCTCATTGCTTTTATTATTTTTAATGATTTCATGATCGAAATGTTGAAATTTGGGGAATTAGGCTGCGTAGGACTCTAAATATTACGGGAGTAAATATTCTCTACTCCCGTGGCGCCGCCCACCTGCGACCACGCTCCTCTCGCTTCTCAATCCCATGAGCCTTCTGTGCTCTTCTGCGGTCGCTTTCTACTGTCAAGCTTCTTTCCTTGGGGGAGCCATTTTGTTACATTGGCCATTTTTGCTTCATGTATGCTGAAGACAAGATAGAGGTGTCTCTCACCTTTGCTTGTTTTTACAGTGCTTTTTATTAATTTCTAGTTAAAAACACTGATGTTTCAATTCAACTGGGCTTCATTTAGCCTGCCTTCCACTTCGACTCACATTGGTGACCACATGTCTCCCATTCAACTCCTTGACTCAAGACGTGAACACCTGAGGCGTTGTATTTGCTTTGCTTCAGCAATAGGTATAGCCCTGATGTACAGACGTAGTAATCAATGTTCCTCTGAGATTCATGACAACTCTTCCACTACAGAAGCCGTGATCATTTAGCTGCTTTGAGCGTCTGTCAACAACTATAAGATGGACAGAAAAGCAATGAGGAACTGTTATGTTTGATAGACCTTGGAAATGACCAGTGAATTGAGCTGCAAAGTGCTAACATCCATCAACGTCCCTGTGAGATTCACAACGGTTATTACTGTCAACAAGAAGTGGGAGAAAAACACCTCATGATGTAGCCAGTCCATGTTCACAGTGATGGAAAAACACCTCATGATGTAGCCAGTCCACGTTCACAGTGGGAGAAAAACACCTCATGATGTAGCCAGTCCACGTTCACAGTGATGGAAAAACACCTCATGATGTAGCCAGTCCACGTTCACAGTGGGAGAAAAACACCTCATGATGTATCCAGTCCACGTTCACAGTGGGAGAAAAACACCTCATGATGTAGCCAGTCCACGTTCACAGTGGGAGAAAAACACCTCATGATGTAGCCAGTCCACGTTCACAGTTATAGAAAAACACCTCATGATGTAGCCAGTCTACGTTCACAGTGGGAGAAAAACACCTCATGATGTAGCCAGTCCACGTTCACAGTGGGAGAAAAACACCTCATGATGTAGCCAGTCCACGTTCACAGTGGGAGAAAAACACCTCATGATGTAGCCAGTCCACGTTCACAGTGATAGAAAAACACCTCATGATGTAGCCAGTCCACGTTCACAGTGGGAGAAAAACACCTCATGATGTAGCCAGTCCACGTTCACAGTAATAGAAAAACACCTCATGATGTAGCCAGTCCACGTTCACAGTGGGAGAAAAACACCTCATGATGTAGCCAGTCCACGTTCACAGTGATAGAAAAACACCTCATGATGTAGCCAGTCCACGTTCACAGTGGGAGAAAAACACCTCATGATGTAGCCAGTCCACGTTCACAGTGATAGAAAAACACCTCATGATGTAGCCAGTCCACGTTCACAGTGATAGAAAAACACCTCATGATGTAGCCAGTCCACGTTCACAGTGGGAGAAAAACACCTCATGATGTAGCCAGTCCACGTTCACAGTGATGGAAAAACACCTCATGATGTAGCCAGTCCACGTTCACAGTGGGAGAAAAACACCTCATGATGTATCCAGTCCACGTTCACAGTGGGAGAAAAACACCTCATGATGTAGCCAGTCCACGTTCACAGTGGGAGAAAAACACCTCATGATGTAGCCAGTCCACGTTCACAGTTATAGAAAAACACCTCATGATGTAGCCAGTCTACGTTCACAGTGGGAGAAAAACACCTCATGATGTAGCCAGTCCACGTTCACAGTGGGAGAAAAACACCTCATGATGTAGCCAGTCCACGTTCACAGTGGGAGAAAAACACCTCATGATGTAGCCAGTCCACGTTCACAGTGATAGAAAAACACCTCATGATGTAGCCAGTCCACGTTCACAGTGGGAGAAAAACACCTCATGATGTAGCCAGTCCACGTTCACAGTGATAGAAAAACACCTCATGATGTAGCCAGTCCACGTTCACATTGGGAGAAAAACACCTCATGATGTAGCCAGTCCACGTTCACAGTAATAGAAAAACACCTCATGATGTAGCCAGTCCACGTTCACAGTGGGAGAAAAACACCTCATGATGTAGCCAGTCCACGTTCACAGTGATAGAAAAACACCTCATGATGTAGCCAGTCCACGTTCACAGTGGGAGAAAAACACCTCATGATGTAGCCAGTCCACGTTCACAGTGATGGAAAAACACCTCATGATGTAGCCAGTCCACGTTCACAGTGGGAGAAAAACACCTCATGATGTATCCAGTCCACGTTCACAGTGGGAGAAAAACACCTCATGATGTAGCCAGTCCACGTTCACAGTGGGAGAAAAACACCTCATGATGTAGCCAGTCCACGTTCACAGTTATAGAAAAACACCTCATGATGTAGCCAGTCTACGTTCACAGTGGGAGAAAAACACCTCATGATGTAGCCAGTCCACGTTCACAGTGGGAGAAAAACACCTCATGATGTAGCCAGTCCACGTTCACAGTGGGAGAAAAACACCTCATGATGTAGCCAGTCCACGTTCACAGTGATAGAAAAACACCTCATGATGTAGCCAGTCCACGTTCACAGTGGGAGAAAAACACCTCATGATGTAGCCAGTCCACGTTCACAGTGATAGAAAAACACCTCATGATGTAGCCAGTCCACGTTCACATTGGGAGAAAAACACCTCATGATGTAGCCAGTCCACGTTCACAGTAATAGAAAAACACCTCATGATGTAGCCAGTCCACGTTCACAGTGGGAGAAAAACACCTCATGATGTAGCCAGTCCACGTTCACAGTGATAGAAAAACACCTCATGATGTAGCCAGTCCACGTTCACAGTGGGAGAAAAACACCTCATGATGTAGCCAGTCCACGTTCACAGTGATAGAAAAACACCTCATGATGTAGCCAGTCCACGTTCACAGTGATATAAAAACACCTCATGATGTAGCCAGTCCACGTTCACAGTGATAGAAAAACACCTCATGATGTAGCCAGTCCACGTTCACAGTGGGAGAAAAAGACAACTGCTGGAAATGGAAATGTCAACATGTCCTCATTCACAAACAGTGGGCGGTCTGTTATATCACACACACACACACACACACACACACACACACACACACACACACACCCTGTTGATAAGACAGACTGAAGAGTCTGAATAAGGCCATCTTTCTGTCAGTCAGTCTGGTCAGTCTATAGACGGGGTGTCCCAAATGGTACCCTATTCCCTATGAAGTGTACTACTATTGACCTGGGCCACTCTTCCCCCCCATCTTGCTAATGCTCAAACACTGTTCTCATCTTCTGTGTCTATCTCCCTCCCCTCTGTTCCCTGAGAGAGGTCAATGTTTCTACCTGCTCTCTCTCTCTCTGAGTGACATTGACGTGCAGCAGCAGAACAGACAGTCTGGGAGGGGAATGGGTTTTTACCACAGCTGATTTACTTCCCAGAAGTACCTCCCACCCTCTCTCTCCCTCCGTCGCCACTCCTCCACCCTCACTCCCTCTCTCCCTAAGAGAGAGAGAGAGAGACTGAGGGAGAGGTAGGGAGAATGGGAGGAGAGGAATAGAGCGAAAGAGAGAGATGGATAAGAGAGAGATGGATGAGTGTATGTGAACGTCCTACTTCACCTTGCCCCGGCCTCTACAATTAGACAGCCAGGGCTCCGGAAATAGAGAGATGGGAGGCAGATGAAGGTAGCAGGCTCTCTCCTCTTATCCTTCCCTTACCCCAGAGCTCAATCTCTGAATACTCATTACCTGCTAGCCATCAGGATGGTCCGAGTGCAGGACGACGTTATAAGGACATACCTAGACCAAGGCTGGGGACTACAGGTTAGACCCTACAGCCCAAGGCTGGGGACTACAGGTTAGACCCTACAGCCCAAGGCTGGGGACTACAGGTTAGACCCTATATCCCAAGGCTGGGGACTACAGGTTAGACCCTGATCTGTGTCTGCTGCTCTCTGCCCTTGGAGCTGGATGGGGGTTCTTTAGCACAGTAGGGGAACGACAGGATACAATTTATATGACTCTATGATTCTATTCCAGTCAGACTAACTAGACCAAACAGGACAGGATAGAATGGAGATGATTCTATGATTCTATTCCAGTCAGACTAACTAGACCAAACAGGACAGGATAGAATGGAGATGATTCTATGATTCTATTCCAGTCAGACTAACTAGACCAAACAGGACAGGATAGAATGGAGATGATTCTATGATTCTATTCCAGTCAGACTAACTAGACCAAACAGGACAGGATAGAATGGAGATGATTCTATGATTCTATTCCAGTCAGACTAACTAGACCAAACAGGACAGGATAGAATGGAGATGATTCTATGATTCTATTCCAGTCAGACTAACTAGACCAAACAGGACAGGATAGAATGGAGATGATTCTATGATTCTATTCCAGTCAGACTAACTAGACCAAACAGGACAGGATAGAATAGAGATGATTCTATGATTCTATTCCAGTCAGACTAACTAGACCAAACAGGACAGGATAGAATGGAGATGATTCTATGATTCTATTCCAGTCAGACTAACTAGACCAAACAGGACAGGATAGAATGGAGATGATTCTATGATTCTATTCCAGTCAGACTAACTAGACCAAACAGGACAGGATAGAATGGAGATGATTCTATGATTCTATTCCAGTCAGACTAACTAGACCAAACAGGACAGGATAGAATGGAGATGATTCTATGATTCTATTCCAGTCAGACTAACTAGACCAAACAGGACAGGATAGAATGGAGATGATTCTATGATTCTATTCCAGTCAGACTAACTAGACCAAACAGGACAGGATAGAATGGAGATGATTCTATGATTCTATTCCAGTCAGACTAACTAGACCAAACAGGACAGGATAGAATGGAGATGATTCTATGATTCTATTCCAGTCAGACTAACTAGACCAAACAGGACAGGATAGAATGGAGATGATTCTATGATTCTATTCCAGTCAGACTAACTAGACCAAACAGGACAGGATAGAATGGAGATGATTCTATGATTCTATTCCAGTCAGACTAACTAGACCAAACAGGACAGGATAGAATGGAGATGATTCTATGATTCTATTCCAGTCAGACTAACTAGACCAAACAGGACAGGATAGAATGGAGATGATTCTATGATTCTATTCCAGTCAGACTAACTAGACCAAACAGGACAGGATAGAATGGAGATGATTCTATGATTCTATTCCAGTCAGACTAACTAGACCAAACAGGACAGGATAGAATGGAGATGATTCTATGATTCTATTCCAGTCAGACTAACTAGACCAAACAGGACAGGATAGAATGGAGATGATTCTATGATTCTATTCCAGTCAGACTAACTAGACCAAACAGGAAAGGATAGAATGGAGATGATTCTATGATTCTATTCCAGTCAGACTAACTAGACCAAACAGGACAGGATAGAATGGAGATGATTCTATGATTATATTCCAGTCAGACTAACTAGACCAAACAGGACAGGATAGAATGGAGATGATTCTATGATTCTATTCCAGTCAGACTAACTAGACCAAACAGGACAGGATAGAATGGAGATGATTCTATGATTCTATTCCAGTCAGACTAACTAGACCAAACAGGACAGGATAGAATGGAGATGATTCTATGATTCTATTCCAGTCAGACTAACTAGACCAAACAGGACAGGATAGAATGGAGATGATTCTATGATTCTATTCCAGTCAGACTAACTAGACCAAACAGGACAGGATAGAATGGAGATGATTCTATGATTCTATTCCAGTCAGACTAACTAGACCAAACAGGACAGGATAGAATGGAGATGATTCTATGATTCTATTCCAGTCAGACTAACTAGACCAAACAGGACAGGATAGAATGGAGATGATTCTATGATTCTATTCCAGTCAGACTAACTAGACCAAACAGGACAGGATAGAATGGAGATGATTCTATGATTCTATTCCAATCAGACTAACTAGACCAAACAGGACAGGATAGAATGGAGATGATTCTATGATTCTATTCCAGTCAGACTAACTAGACCAAACAGGACAGGATAGAATGGAGATGATTCTATGATTCTATTCCAGTCAGACTAACTAGACCAAACAGGACAGGATAGAATGGAGATGATTCTATGATTCTATTCCAGTCAGACTAACTAGACCAAACAGGACAGGATAGAATGGAGATGATTCTATGATTCTATTCCAGTCAGACTAACTAGACCAAACAGGACAGGATAGAATGGAGATGATTCTATGATTCTATTCCAGTCAGACTAACTAGACCAAACAGGACAGGATAGAATGGAGATGATTCTATGATTCTATTCCAGTCAGACTAACTAGACCAAACAGGACAGGATAGAATGGAGATGATTCTATGATTCTATTCCAGTCAGACTAACTAGACCAAACAGGACAGGATAGAATGGAGATGATTCTATGATTCTATTCCAGTCAGACTAACTAGACCAAACAGGACAGGATAGAATGGAGATGATTCTATGATTCTATTCCAGTCAGACTAACTAGACCAAACAGGAAAGGACCGTTGTACTAAACGGAGTAGTGTAGATGTGTGAAGTGGACAAACTGTTTCAGACAACGTTTTTTTTTTTTCTTCCATGAAGCCAGAGTCAGTGGATTGAAACCCACTCTGTAAATGAAACATGACTGTTGGGAGTGTCCATGGAGCTCTGGTCTAAAGGAGTGCACTATGTGGTGGATAGTTAGAGATCTATGGACGTGGTATGGACGTGGTAATGTTGGGAGTGTCCATGGAGCTCTGGTCTAAAGGAGTGCACTATGTAGTGGATAGTTAGAGATCTATGGACGTGGTATGGACGTGGTAATGTTGGGAGTGTCCATGGAGCTCTGGTCTAAAGGAGTGCACTATGTAGTGGATAGTTAGAGATCTATGGACGTGGTATGGACGTGGTAATGTTGGGAGTGTCCATGGAGCTCTGGTCTAAAGGAGTGCACTATGTAGTGGATAGTTAGAGATCTATGGACGTGGTAATGTTGGGAGTGTCCATGGAGCTCTGGTCTAAAGGAGTGCACTATGTAGTGGATAGTTAGAGATCTATGGACGTGCTAATGTTGTGTCTTCACTCTTCTCCTAAGCTGCTCTCTCACTGAGAGGAAATGTGTCATTCCCACTGGTTAGATATTAAGATGTAACTCGACACTGCTGGACTGTTCCTGTTCTATCCTGTTTGATTCATTATAGGCTTCCTGGGAAGAGAGCGGTTAGAGAGAGATTGACCTGAGATATTTAATTCTTCTTCCCTTTGTTGCTGGGAAACCTTTGGTGTGTGGGTGTGTGTGTGTGTTCCTTTGTTTGCCTTGCTGGGCCAGGAAAAGTTCAAGCCACCCAATCTAATAAAGGGGTGAGGATATTGAAGACTTGGTCCTCACTGCTGAATGGAAACACTGACTTGGTCTTCACTGCTGAATGGAAACACTGACTTGGTCCTCACTGCTGAATGGAAACACTGACTTGGTCCTCACCGCTGAATGGAAACACTGACTTGGTCCTCACTGCTGAATGGAAACACTGACTTGGTCCTCACCGCTGAATGGAAACACTGACTTGGTCCTCACCGCTGAATGGAAACACTGACTTGGTCCTCACTGCTGAATGGAAACACTGACTTGGTCCTCACTGCTGAATGGAAACACTGACTTGGTCCTCACTGCTGAATGGAAACACTGACTTGGTCCTCACTGCTGAATGGAAACACTGACTTGGTCCTCACTGCTGAATGGAAACACTGACTTGGTCCTCACTGCTGAATGGAAACACTGACTTGGTCTTCACTGCTGAATGGAAACACTGACTTGGTCTTCACTGCTGAATGGAAACACTGACTTGGTCCTCACTGCTGAATGGAAACACTGACTTGGTCCTCACTGCTGAATGGAAACACTGACTTGGTCCTCACTGCTGAATGGAAACACTGACTTGGTCCTCACTGCTGAATGGAAACACTGACTTGGTCCTCACCGCTGAATGGAAACACTGACTTGGTCCTCACTGCTGAATGGAAACACTGACTTGGTCCTCACTGCTGAATGGAAACACTGACTTGGTCCTCACTGCTGAATGGAAACACTGACTTGGTCCTCACTGCTGAATGGAAACACTGACTTGGTCCTCACCGCTGAATGGAAACACTGACTTTGTCCTCACTGCTGAATGGAAACACTGACTTGGTCCTCACTGCTGAATGGAAACACTGACTTGGTCCTCACTGCTGAATGGAAACACTGACTTGGTCCTCACTGCTGAATGGAAACACTGACTTGGTCCTCACTGCTGAATGGAAACACTGACTTGGTCTTCACTGCTGAATGGAAACACTGACTTGGTCCTCACTGCTGAATGGAAACACTGACTTGGTCCTCACTGCTGAATGGAAACACTGACTTGGTCCTCACTGCTGAATGGAAACACTGACTTGGTCCTCACTGCTGAATGGAAACACTGACTTGGTCCTCACTGCTGAATGGAAA
>NC_059209.1:58209207-58219207 GCF_020615455.1 Coregonus clupeaformis | reverse complement strand
GATGGCCTGTCACTTACCTTCCCACACCCCCCACACATCCATAAATGAGTTTAGCTGGATGTGTCTGAATACCTTCCTTACTTCCCACACCCCACCCCCCCACATCTAAATGTTTAGCTGGATGTGTCTGAGATGAGCCCTTCCCTCCCCCCACCCCCCACACATCAGTAAATGAGTTTAGCTGATGTGTCTAATGAGCCCTATCCTTGGCTTCCCACCCGCCCCCACACATCAGTAAATGAGTTTAGCTGATGTGTCTGAATGAGCCCTGGTCACTTAGCTTCCCACCGCCCCCCCACATCAGTAAATGAGTTTAGCTGGATGTGTCTGAATGAGCCCTGTCCTTGGCTTCCACCACCACCCCACACATCATAAATGAGTTTAGCTGGATGTGTCTGAATGAGCCCTGGTCCCTTAGCTTCCCCCCACACCACCACCCCCCCCACATCAGTAAATGAGTTTAGCTGATGTGTCTAATGAGCCCTTCACTTGGCTTCCCCCACCGCCCCCACCATCAGTAAATGGTTTAGCTGATGTGTCTAATAGCCCCTGTCTTAGCTTCCCACCACTCCCCACACATCAGTAAATGAGTTTAGCTGGATGTGTCTGAATGGGCCCTGTCACTTAGCTTCCACACCCCCACACATCAGTAAATGAGTTTAGCTGGATGTGTCTGAATGAGCCCTGGTCACTTAGCTTCCACACCACCACCCCCACACATCAGTAAATGAGTTTAGCTGGATGTGTCTGAATGGGCCCTGGTCACTTAGCTTCCCACACGCCCCCACACATCAGTAAATGAGTTTAGCTGGATGTGTCTGAATGGGCCCTGGTCACTTAGCTTCCCACACCACCACCCCACACATCAGTAAATGAGTTTAGCTGGATGTGTCTGAATGAGCCCTGTCACTTGCTTCCCACACCACCACCCCCCCACATCAGTAAATAGTTTACTGATGTGTCTGAATGGGCCCCTGGTCACTTAGCTTCTCCCACCACCCCCCACACATCAGTAAATGAGTTTAGCTGGATGTGTCTGAATGGCCCTGGTCACTTAGCTTCCCACACGCCCCCACACATCAGTAAATGAGTTTAGCTGGATGTGTCTGAATGAGCCCTGGTCACTTAGCTTCCCACCACGCCCCCACACATCGTAAATGAGTTTAGCTGGATGTGTCTGAATGGCCTGGTCACTAGCTTCCCACCACCACCCCCCACACATCAGTAAATGAGTTTAGCTGGATGTGTCTGAATGGGCCCTGGTCACTAGCTTCCCACACCCCCCACATCAGTAAATGAGTTTAGCTGGATGTGTCTGAATGGGCCCTGGTCCTTAGCTTCCCACACCACCCCCCACACATCAGTAAATGAGTTTAGCTGGATGTGTCTGAATGGGCCCTGGTCACTTAGCTTCCCACTACCGCCCCCACATCAGTAAATGAGTTTAGCTGGATGTGTCTGAATGGGCCCTGGTCACTTTAGCTTCCGCACCCCCCCCACACATCAGTAAATGAGTTTAGCTGGATGTGTCTGAATGGGCCCTGGTCACTTAGCTTCCCACACCACCACCCCCACACATCAGTAAATGAGTTTAGCTGGATGTGTCTGATGAGCCCTGGTCACTTAGCTTCCCACACCACCACCCCCACACATCAGTAAATGAGTTTAGCTGGATGTGTGCTGAATGGGCCCCTGGTCACTTAGCTTCCCACACCCACCACCCCCCCACACATCAGTAAATGAGTTTAGCTGGATGTGTCTGAATGGGCCCTGGTCACTTAGCTTCCCACACCACCACCCCTCCCCCACACATCAGTAAATGAGTTTAGCTGGATGTGTCTGAATGACCCTGGTCACTTAGCTTCCCACACCACCAACCCACACATCAGTAAATGAGTTTAGCTGGATGTGTCTGAGATGGGCCCTGGTCACTTAGCTTCCCACACACCACCCCCACACATCAGTAAATGAGTTTAGCTGGATGTGTCTGAATAGCCCTGGTCACTTAGCTTCCCACACCCCCACACATCAGTAAATGAGTTTAGCTGGATGTGTCTGAAGAGCCCTTCACTTAGCTTCCCACCCCCCACACATCGTAAATGAGTTTAGCTGGATGTGTCTGAATGGCCCTGGTCACTTAGCTTCCCCACACCACCACCCCCACACATCAGTAAATGAGTTTAGCTGGATGTGTCTGAATGACCCTGGTCACTTAGCTTCCCACCACCACCACCCCCCACACATCAGTAAATGAGTTTAGCTGGATGTGTCTGAATGAGCCCTGGTCACTTAGCTTCCCACACCACCCCCCACACATCAGTAAATGAGTTTAGCTGGATGTGTCTGAATGAGCCCTGGTCACTTAGCTTCCCACACCGCCCCCACACATCAGTAAATGAGTTTAGCTGGATGTGTCTGAATGAGCCCCTGGTCACTTAGCTTCCCACACCGCCCCCACACATCAGTAAATGAGTTTAGCTGGATGTGTCTGAATGAGCCCTGGTCACTTAGCTTCCCACCACCCCCCACACATCAGTAAATGAGTTTAGCTGGATGTGTCTGAATGAGCCCCTAGTCACTTAGCTTCCCACTCCGCCACACATCAGTAAATGAGTTTAGCTGGATGTGTCTGAATGGCCCTGGTCACTTAGCTTCCCACACCACCACCCCCACACATCAGTAAATGAGTTTAGCTGGATGTGTCTGAATGGGCCCTGGTCACTTAGCTTCCCACACGCCCCCACACATCAGTAAATGAGTTTAGCTGGATGTGTCTGAATGGGCCCTGGTCACTTAGCTTCCCACACCACCCCCCCACACATCAGTAAATGAGTTTAGCTGGATGTGTCTGAATGGGCCCTGGTCACTTAGCTTCCCACACCGCCCCCCCCACACATCAGTAAATGAGTTTAGCTGGATGTGTCTGAATGAGCCCCTGGTCACTTAGCTTCCCACACCACCACCCCACATCAGTAAATGAGTTTAGCTGGATGTGTCTGAATGGGCCCTGTCCTTACTCCCCCCACACACATCAGTAAATGAGTTTAGCTGGATGTGTCTGAATGGCCCTGGTCTAGCTTCCACACGCCCCCACACATCAGTAAATGAGTTTAGCTGGATGTGTCTGAATGGGCCCTGGTCACTTAGCTTCCCACCACCACCCCCCACACATCGTAGAGTGGGTTTAGCTGGATGTGCTCTGAATGAGCCCTGGTCACTTAGCTTCCCACCACCCCCACACCCACTCAGTAAATGAGTTTAGCTGGATGTGTCTGAATGCCTGGTCATAGCTTTCCCCACACCACCACCCCCCACATCAGTAAATGAGTTTAGCTGGATGTGTCTGAGATAGGGCCCTGGTCACTTAGCTTCCCACACCACCCCCACACATCAGTAAATGAGTTTAGCTGGATGTGTCTGAATGGCCCTGGTCACTTAGCTTCCACACCGCCCCCCACACATCAGTAAATGAGTTTAGCTGGATGTGTCTGAATAGCCCTGGTCACTTAGCTTCCCACACTTCCACACATCAGTAAATGAGTTTAGCTGGATGTGTCTGAATGGGCCCTGGTCACTTAGCTTCCCACACCACCCCCCACACATCAGTAAATGAGTTTAGCTGGATGTGTCTGAATGGGCCCCTGGTCACTTAGCTTCCCACACCACCACCACCCCACACATCAGTAAATGAGTTTAGCTGGATGTGTCTGAATGGGCCCTGGTCACTTAGCTTCCCACACCACCACCCCCCACACATCAGTAAATGAGTTTAGCTGGATGTGTCTGAATGGGCCCTGGTCACTTAGCTTCCCACACCACCACCCCCCCCACATCAGTAAATGAGTTTAGCTGGATGTGTCTGAATGGGCCCTGGTCACTTAGCTTCCCACACCACCCCCCCCCACATCAGTAAATGAGTTTAGCTGGATGTGTCTGAATGAGCCCTGGTCACTTAGCTTCCCCAACCGCCCCCCCCACACATCAGTAAATGAGTTTAGCTGGATGTGTCTGAATGGGCCCTGGTTACTTAGCTTCCCACACCGCCCCCACACTCAGTAAATGAGTTTAGCTGGATGTGTCTGAATGGGCCCTGGTCACTTAGCTTCCCACACCACCACCCCCCCACATCAGTAAATGAGTTTAGCTGGATGTGTCTGAATGGGCCCTGGTCACTTAGCTTCCCACACCGCCCCCACACATCAGTAAATGAGTTTAGCTGGATGTGTCTGAATGGGCCCTGGTTACTTAGCTTCCCACACCGCCCCCACACATCAGTAAATGAGTTTAGCTGGATGTGTCTGAATGGGCCCTGGTCACTTAGCTTCCCACCCCGCCCCCCCCCACACATCAGTAAATGAGTTTAGCTGGATGTGTCTGAATGGGCCCTGGTCACTTAGCTTCCCACACCACCCCCACACATCAGTAAATGAGTTTAGCTGGATGTCTCCTGAATGGGCCCTGGTCACTTGGCTTCCACACCACCACCCCCCACATCAGTAAATGAGTTTAGCTGGATGTGTCTGAATGGGCCCTGGTCACTTAGCTTCCCACACCGCCCCCCACACATCAGTAAATGAGTTTAGCTGGATGTGTCTGAATGGGCCCTGGTCACTTAGCTTCCCACACCGCCCCCCCCCCACACATCAGTAAATGAGTTTAGCTGGATGTGTCTGAATGGACCCTAGTCACTTAGCTTCCCACACCGCCCCCCCCACACACATCAGTAAATGAGTTTAGCTGGATGTGTCTGAATGGGCCCTGGTCACTTAGCTTCCCACACCGCCCCCCACACACATCAATATTCCTCTCATGTCAAGCACCAGCACTCTCTCTCTGTCTTTAGTTATCTTTGGTTATCTCTCTCCCCCGATGTCTTTACCCTCTCTCTCT
The DNA here is from genome assembly GCF_020615455.1 of Coregonus clupeaformis. Taxonomy (NCBI): domain Eukaryota; kingdom Metazoa; phylum Chordata; class Actinopteri; order Salmoniformes; family Salmonidae; genus Coregonus; species Coregonus clupeaformis. Next base: position 58,214,317 of record NC_059209.1, on the reverse strand, counting down.
CTCTCTCTCTCTCTCTCTCTCTCTCTCTCTCTCTCTCTCGGTCTCTCTCTCTCTCTCTCTCTCTCTCTCTCTCTCTCTCTCTCTCTCTCTCGGTCTCTCTCTCTCTCTCTCTCTCTCTCTCTCTCTCTCTCTCTCTCTCTCTGTCTCTCTCTCTCCACTCTCTCTCACTCTCCCTCCCTCTCCCCCCTCCCTCTCTCTCTCTCTTCTATTCAGTGGGTGTAATTGCACTGTGAACCAGTAAAACTCTGTCTCAGCATTTTGTCCGTTAACTACATCCCTCTGTTCAAGGCCAGCTCAGCCCTCTCCCCCTTCCCTAGCCCTCTCCCCCTTCCCTAGCCCTCTCCCCTTCCCTAGCCCTCTCCCCCTTCCCTAGCCCTCTCCCCCTTCCCTTCGCTCAGCCCTCTCCCCCTTCCCTAGCCCTCTCCCTTCCCTACCCTCTCCCCCTTCCCTTGACTCTCAGCTCAGCCCTCCCCCCTTCCTAGCCCTCTCCCCCTTCCCTAGCCCTCTCCCCCTTCCCTAGCCCTCTCCCTTCCCAGCCCTCTCCCCTTCCCTAGCCCTCTCCCCCCTTCCCTTGACTCTCAGCTCAGCCCTCTCCCCCCTTCCCTAGCCCTCTCCCCCTTCCTAGCCCTCTCCCCTTCCCTAGCCCTCTCCCCTTCCCCTAGCCCTCTCCCCCCTTCCCTTGACTCTCAGCTCAGCCCTCTCCCCCTTCCCTCTTCCCCCTCTCCCCTCCCTTCCCTTGACTCTCAGCTCAGCCCTCTCCCCCCTTCCCTTGACTCTCAGCTCAGCCCTCTCCCCCTTCCCTTGACTCTCAGCTCAGCCCTCTCCCCCTTCCCTTCCCTTGACTCTCAGCTCAGCCCTCTCCCCCTTCCCTTGACTCTCAGCTCAGCCCTCTCCCCCTTCCCTTGACTCTCAGCTCAGCCCTCTCCCCCCTTCCCTTGACTCTCAGCTCAGCCCTCTCCCCCTTCCCTTCCCTTGACTCTCAGCTCAGCCCTCTCCCCCTTCCCTTGACTCTCAGCTCAGCCCTCTCCCCCTTCCCTTGACTCTCAGCTCAGCCCTCTCCCCCCTTCCCCCTTGACTCTCAGCTCAGCCCTCTCCCCCTTCCCTTGACTCTCAGCTCAGCCCTCTCCCCCTTCCCTTGACTCTCAGCTCAGCCCTCTCCCCCTTCCCTTGACTCTCTGCTCAGCCCTCTCCCCCTTCCCTTGACTCTCAGCTCAGCCCTCTCCCCCTTCCCTAGCCCTCTCCCCCTTCCCTAGCCCTCTCCCCCTTCCCTTCCCTTGACTCTCAGCTCAGCCCTCTCCCCCTTCCCTTGACTCTCAGCTCAGCCCTCTCCCCCTTCCCTTGACTCTCAGCTCAGCCCTCTCCCCCTTCCCTTCCCTGACTCTCAGCTCAGCCCCCCCCCCCTTCCCTTGACTCTCAGCTCAGCCCTCTCCCCCCTTCCCTTGACTCTCCAGCTCAGCCCTCTCCCCCTTCCCTTCCTGACTCTCAGCTCAGCCCCTCTCCCCCTTCCCTTGACTCTCAGCTCAGCCCCTCTCCCCCTTCCCTTGACTCTCAGCTCAGCCCTCTCCCCCTTCCCTTGACTCTCAGCTCAGCCCTCTCCCCCTTCCCTTGACTCTCAGCTCAGCCCTCTCCCCCTTCCCTTCGACTTGCTCAGCCCTCTCCTTCCTTGACTCTCAGCTCAGCCCTCTCCCCCTTCCCTTGACTCTCAGCTCAGCCCTCTCCCCCTTCCCTTGACTCTCAGCTCAGCCCTCTCCCCCTTCCCTTCCCTTGACTCTCAGCTCAGCCCTCTCCCCCTTCCCTTGACTCTCTGCTCAGCCCTCTCCCCCTTCCCTTGACTCTCAGCTCCTGCTCCCACTAGGCTTGGGCTGTATACCGGGTATTTAATAACTCCATCATGCTCAACGGGGTGTTCAGTGTCAGTAGTTGTTTTGTTAGTTTTTTACCCGTCTACCATGTCTAAATACGCACAGACTGAGTCCATGCAACTTATTATGTGACTTGTTAAGCACATTTTTTACTCCTGAACTTATTTAGGCTTGCCATAACAAAGGGGTTGAATACTTATTGACTCGAGACCTTTCAGCTTTTCATTTTTTATTAATTTTTTTAAAAAATCTGGAAAATAATTTCCACTTTGAAATTATGGGGTATTGTGTGTAGGCCAGTGACACAACATTGTGATTTAATTCATTTTAAATTCAGGCGGTAACACAACAAAATGTGGAAAAAGTAAATTGGTGTGAATACTTTCTGAAGGCACTGTGTGTGTGTATATATATATATACAGTATCAGTCAAAAGTTTGGACACACCTACTCATTCAAGGGTTTTTCTTTATTTTTACTATTTTCTACATTGTGGAATAATACTGAAGACATCAACACTATGAAATAACACATATGGAATCATGTAGTAACCAGAAAAGTGTTAAAATAAAAATATATATTTTATTTTAGATTCTTCAAAGTAGCCACCCTTTGCCTTGACAGCTTTCCACACTCTTGGCATTCTCTCAACCAGCTTCACCTGGAATGTTTTTCCAACAGTCTTGAAGGAGTTCTTACATATGCTGAGCACTTGTTGGCTGCTTTTCCTTCACTCTGCGGTCCAACTCATCCCAAAAATATCTCAATTGGGTTGAGGTCGGGTGATTGTGGAGGCCAGGTCATCTGATGCAGCACTCCATCACTCTCCTTCTTGGTAAAATAGCCCTTACACAGCCTGGAGGTGTGTTGGGTCATTGTCCTGTTGAAAAACAAATGAAAGTCCCACTAAGCCCAAACCAGATGGGATGGCGTATCACTGCAGAATGCTGTGGTAGCCATGCTGGTTAAGTGTGCCTTGAATTCTAAATAAATCACAGACAGTGTCACCAGCAAAGCACCCCCACACCATAACACCTCCTCCTCCATGCTTTACGGTGGGAACTACACATACGGAGATCATCCGTTCACCTACACCGTGTCTCACAAAGACACAGCGGTTGGAACCAAAAATCTCCAATTTGGGTTAGAATTAGGGGTTAAGGTAAGGGTTAGGGGTTATGGAAAATAGGGTTAGGATTTTGTTGTTGTGTCCGTGTGTGTGTGTGTATGTGTGTGTGTGTGTGTGTGTGTGTGTGTGTGTCTGTGTGTGTGTGTGTGTGTGTGTGTGTGTGCGTGCGTACAACCAACACAAGTGTCCAACGTAAATCTTTGCATCCCACGCCCAGGGCTGTTAAAGCTACTGTGTGTGAGTATTAAAGCTATGGTGAATGTGGTCTGTCCATAACTCCATTATGAAGCTGGCTGAATGGGAGGAGGTCCTCTATGATTTAATACAGCAGCTGCTATGATAGCCACACCAATCAATGCTGTGACACACACACACACACACACACACACACACACACACACACACACACACACACACACACACACACACACACACACACACACACACACACACACACACACACACACACACAGTAGCTTTAACAGCCCTTGGCGTGGGATGGAAACACAAGACATTTACGATAGACACTTCGGATAATTCCGGATCCTATTTTTGACAGGTTGCACATCAAAATATAAATAATGTATTTCCTGGATATGTTCGATTGAAATGGCTTACTTTTTTTTTTTTTTTTTATCACAGGCTACCATCTCAGTTGTCTTACTTGGGCACTGGGAAATGTTTTGTCTAGAGCCGTTCATGTAAAGTAACTGTCCATTAAAACAAAGAAATGTATTGTTGTATTTGATTTTAATGAGAAAAATTGTTACAGTTATTGCGATAATACTATTTGTCCACATCTCACACACACACACACACACACACACCGTACACACACACACACACACACACACACACACACACACCCACACACACACCCACCCACCGTACACGGCAGTGTAAAGATACTGTGTGTGTTCTGTAGGGTTCTACTTTGTAAGGTTCTGGTCACCTGCTGTGACTCTTCAGCATCTCATCTATTCAACCGGATGCCAGTGATTTATTTATATAGGAAGTCTGTCAGATGCACATTCATGCTTTTAGCTTCGTGGAGACGAAGACCGTTGTTTATCTTGGACAATATCGTGTGTAGTATTATTAGTAACAACTCCTTCTGGCAGTTGATCCACATTGATCTCCACGTACTGCCTTTTCTATGAATGAAATCAAGATATGCACGATGTCAAGGACCATATGTCAAGCTTCATAAAAGAGCATCCAGACGTGATTGATGGCTGGATATTTGGATAAGCTTTTGATGAGCTTCCTAGATGATGACGTTTGGGTTTTGGCTCAGGCCTTTTCACACTGATGAAATGAAAAACAGAAAGGTGTTCATATGAATCTGGCTTTAACCACTCAGGCTGTTGACTGAACATAGCTAGGTTTACCTTCCTGTTGGTTATATAATCAGACCCTTTATAGGTTTACCTTCCTGTTGGTTATATAATCAGACCCTTTATAGGTTTACCTTCCTGTTGGTTATATAATCAGACCCTTTATAGGTTTACCTTCCTGTTGGTTATATAATCAGACCCTTTATAGGTTTACCTTCCTGTTGGTTATATAATCAGACCCTTTATAGGTTTACCTTCCTGTTGGTTATATAATCAGACCCTTTATAGACACTACAGCAGGGTTCTTCAATTCCGGTCCTGGAGGGCCGAAACACTTCTGTTTTTTATTTCTACCTGGTAGTTAATTGCACTCACCTGGTGTCCCAGGTCTGAATTAGCCCCTGATTTAGAAGGAGAGGATGAAAAACAGAGGTATTTCGGCCCTCCAGGACATCACACACACAGACATCAACAGAGTAGCATCACACACACACAGACATCACCAGACACAGAGTAGCAGCACCTGCAACCTGCACTGTACTAAACATCACCAGACACAGAGTAGCAGCACCTGCAACCTGCACTGTACTAAACATCACCAGACACAGAGTAGCAGCACCTGCAACCTGCACTGGACTAAACATCACCAGACACAGAGTAGCAGCACCTGCAACCTGCACTGGACTAAACATCACCAGACACAGAGTAGCAGCACCTGCAACCTGCACTGTACTAAACATCACCAGACACAGAGTAGCAGCACCTGCAACCTGCACTGGACTA
>NC_059209.1:58201707-58204207 GCF_020615455.1 Coregonus clupeaformis | reverse complement strand
TACCATAGGTCTGAAGAGACAAAAAAGGAAATCTGATCATTCCACATCCTATTTTAACAGGTTGCACATCAAAATATAAATCATGCATTTCCTGGATGTGTTAAATGAAATGGCTTACTTTTTTTAAATTATAGGCTACCATCTCAGTTGTCTTACTTGGCACTGGAGAAAAGTGTCCCTGCTGCTAATGTAAAGTAACTGCCCATTAAAACATGTCTAGACCCCTGCTGCTAATGTAAAGTAACTGTCCATTAAAACATGTCTAGAGCCCTGCTGCTAATGTAAAGTAACTGTCCATTAAAACATGTCTAGAGCCCTGCTGCTAATGTAAAGTAACTGCCCATTAAAACATGTCTAGAGCCCTGCTGCTAATGTAAAGTAACTGTCCATTAAAACATGTCTAGAGCCCTGCTGCTAATGTAAAGTAACTGCCCATTAAAACATGTCTAGACCCCTGCTGCTAGTGTAAAGTAACTGTCCATTAAAACATGTCTAGAGCCCTGCTGCTAATGTAAAGTAACTGCCCATTAAAACATGTCTAGAGCCCTGCTGCTAATGTAAAGTAACTGCCCATTAAAACATGTCTAGAGCCCTGCTGCTAATGTAAAGTAACTGTCCATTAAAACATGTCTAGAGCCCTGCTGCTAATGTAAAGTAACTGTCCATTAAAACATGTCTAGAGCCCTGCTGCTAATGTAAAGTAACTGCCCATTAAAACATGTCTAGACCCCTGCTGCTAATGTAAAGTAACTGTCCATTAAAACATGTCTAGAGCCCTGCTGCTAATGTAAAGTAACTGTCCATTAAAACATGTCTAGAGCCCTGCTGCTAATGTAAAGTAACTGTCCATTAAAACATGTCTAGAGCCCTGCTGCTAATGTAAAGTAACTGTCCATTAAAACATGTCTAGAGTCCTGCTGCTAATGTAAAGTAACTGTCCATTAAAACATGTCTAGAGCCCTGCTGCTAATGTAAAGTAACTGTCCATTAAAACATGTCTAGAGCCCTGCTGCTAATGTAAAGTAACTGCCCATTAAAACATGTCTAGAGCCCTGCTGCTAATGTAAAGTAACTGCCCATTAAAACATGTCTAGAGCCCTGCTGCTAATGTAAAGGATCTGTCCATTAAAACATGTCTAGAGTCCTGCTGCTAATGTAAAGTAACTGCCCATTAAAACATGTCTAGAGCCCTGCTGCTAATGTAAAGTAACTGCCCATTAAAACATGTCTAGAGCCCTGCTGCTAATGTAAAGGATCTGCCCATTAAAACATGTCTAGAGCCCTGCTGCTAATGTAAAGTAACTGCCCATTAAAACATGTCTAGAGCCCTGCTGCTAATGTAAAGTAACTGTCCATTAAAACATGTCTAGAGCCCTGCTGCTAATGTAAAGTAACTGTCCATTAAAACATGTCTAGAGCCCTGCTGCTAATGTAAAGTAACTGCCCATTAAAACATGTGTCTAGAGCCCTGCTGCTAATGTAAAGTAACTGCCCATTAAAACATGTCTAGAGCCCTGCTGCTAATGTAAAGTAACTGTCCATTAAAACATGTCTAGAGCCCTGCTGCTAATGTAAAGTAACTGTCCATTAAAACATGTCTAGAGCCCTGCTGCTAATGTAAAGTAACTGCCCATTAAAACATGTCTAGAGCCCTGCTGCTAATGTAAAGTAACTGCCCATTAAAACATGTCTAGAGCCCTGCTGCTAATGTAAAGTAACTGCCCATTAAAACATGTCTAGAGCCTGCTGCTAATGTAAAGTAACTGTCCATTAAAACATGTCTAGAGCCCTGCTGCTAATGTAAAGTAACTGCCCATTAAAACATGTCTAGAGCCCTGCTGCTAATGTAAAGTAACTGTCCATTAAAACATGTCTAGAGCCCTGCTGCTAATGTAAAGTAACTGCCCATTAAAACATGTCTAGAGCCCTGCTGCTAATGTAAAGTAACTGCCCATTAAAACATGTCTAGAGCCCTGCTGCTAATGTAAAGTAACTGCCCATTAAAACATGTCTAGAGCCCTGCTGCTAATGTAAAGTAACTGTCCATTAAAACATGTCTAGAGCCCTGCTGCTAATGTAAAGTAACTGTCCATTAAAACATGTCTAGAGCCCTGCTGCTAATGTAAAGTAACTGCCCATTAAAACATGTCTAGAGCCCTGCTGCTAATGTAAAGTAACTGCCCATTAAAACATGTCTAGAGCCCTGCTGCTAATGTAAAGTAACTGCCCATTAAAACATGTCTAGAGCCCTGCTGCTAATGTAAAGTAACTGCCCATTAAAACATGTCTAGAGCCCTGCTGCTAATGTAAAGTAACTGCCCATTAAAACATGTCTAGAGTCCTGCTGCTAATGTAAAGTAACTGTCCATTAAAACATGTCTAGAGCCCTGCTGCTAATGTAAAGTAACTGCCCATTAAAACATGTCTAGAGCCCTGCTACTAATGTAAAGTAACTGCCCATTAAAACATGTCTAGAGCCCTGCTGCTAATGTAAAGTAAC
>NC_059209.1:58194207-58196707 GCF_020615455.1 Coregonus clupeaformis | reverse complement strand
ACACTACAGGACACTGCTGGTTAGTTAGAGCCCCTGCTAGCTGTGGACAGGACACTACAGGACACTGCTGGTTAGTTAGAGCCCCTGCTAGCTGTGGACAGGACACTACAGGACACTGCTGGTTAGTTAGAGCCCCTGCTAGCTGTGGACAGGACACTACAGGACACTGCTGGTTAGTTAGAGCCCCTGCTAGCTGTGGACAGGACACTACAGGACACTGCTGGTTAGTTAGAGCCTCTGCTAGCTGTGGACAGGACACTACAGGACACTGCTGGTTAGTTAGAGCCCCTGCTAGCTGTGGACAGGACACTGCTGGTTAGTTAGAGCCCATGCTAGCTGTGGACAGGACACTACAGGACACTGCTGGTTAGTTAGAGCCTCTGCTAGCTGTGGACAGGACACTACAGGACACTGCTGGTTAGTTAGAGCCCCTGCTAGCTGTGGACAGGACACTACAGGACACTGCTGGTTAGTTAGAGCCCCTGCTAGCTGTGGACAGGACACTACAGGACACTGCTGGTTAGTTAGAGTCCCTGCTAGCTGTGGACAGGACACTACAGGACACTGCTGGTTAGTTAGAGCCCCTGCTAGCTGTGGACAGGACACTACAGGACACTGCTGGTTAGTTAGAGCCCCTGCTAGCTGTGGACAGGACACTACAGGACACTGCTGGTTAGTTAGAGCCCCTGCTAGCTGTGGACAGGACACTACAGGACACTGCTGGTTAGTTAGAGCCCCTGCTAGCTGTGGACAGGACACTACAGGACACTGCTGGTTAGTTAGAGCCCCTGCTAGCTGTGGACAGGACACTACAGGACACTGCTGGTTAGTTAGAGCCCCTGCTAGCTGTGGACAGGACACTACAGGACACTGCTGGTTAGTTAGAGCCCCTGCTAGCTGTGGACAGGACACTACAGGACACTGCTGGTTAGTTAGAGCCCCTGCTAGCTGTGGACAGGACACTACAGGACACTGCTGGTTAGTTAGAGCCCCTGCTAGCTGTGGACAGGACACTACAGGACACTGCTGGTTAGTTAGAGCCCCTGCTAGCTGTGGACAGGACACTACAGGACACTGCTGGTTAGTTAGAGCCCCTGCTAGCTGTGGACAGGACACTACAGGACACTGCTGGTTAGTTAGAGCCCCTGCTAGCTGTGGACAGGACACTACAGGACACTGCTGGTTAGTTAGAGCCCCTGCTAGCTGTGGACAGGACACTACAGGACACTGCTGGTTAGTTAGAGCCCCTGCTAGCTGTGGACAGGACACTACAGGACACTGCTGGTTAGTTAGAGCCCCTGCTAGCTGTGGACAGGACACTTGCTGGTTAGTTAGAGCCCCTGCTAGCTGTGGACAGGACACTACAGGACACTGCTGGTTAGTTAGAGCCCCTGCTAGCTGTGGACAGGACACTACAGGACACTGCTGGTTAGTTAGAGCCCCTGCTAGCTGTGGACAGGACACTACAGGACACTGCTGGTTAGTTAGAGCCCCTGCTAGCTGGAGACAGGACACTACAGGACACTGCTGGTTAGTTAGAGCCCCTGCTAGCTGTGGACAGGACACTACAGGACACTGCTGGTTAGTTAGAGCCCCTGCTAGCTGTGGACAGGACACTGCTGGTTAGTTAGAGCCCCTGCTAGCTGTGGACAGGACACTACAGGACACTGCTGGTTAGTTAGAGCCCCTGCTAGCTGTGGACAGGACACTACAGGACACTGCTGGTTAGTTAGAGCCCCTGCTAGCTGTGGACAGGACACTGCTGGTTAGTTAGAGCCCCTGCTAGCTGTGGACAGGACACTACAGGACACTGCTGGTTAGTTAGAGCCCCTGCTAGCTGTGGACAGGACACTACAGGACACTGCTGGTTAGTTAGAGCCCCTGCTAGCTGGAGACAGGACACTACAGGACACTGCTGGTTAGTTAGAGCCCCTGCTAGCTGTGGACAGGACACTACAGGACACTGCTGGTTAGTTAGAGTCCCTGCTAGCTGTGGACAGGACACTACAGGACACTGCTGGTTAGTTAGAGCCCCTGCTAGCTGTGGACAGGACACTACAGGACACTGCTGGTTAGTTAGAGCCTCTGCTAGCTGTGGACAGGACACTACAGGACACTGCTGGTTAGTTAGAGCCCCTGCTAGCTGTGGACAGGACACTACAGGACACTGCTGGTTAGTTAGAGCCCCTGCTAGCTGTGGACAGGACACTACAGGACAATGCTGGTTAGTTAGATCCCCTGCTAGCTGTGGACAGGACACTACAGGACACTGCTGGTTAGTTAGAGCCCCTGCTAGCTAAGACTTTGGCTTCTTGGAGTTTATCAACTAAATATATTTTCTTTGTTTGTCAGAGAGCACCAGAGAGCAATGTAATTTCGTGATGGAGGGAGATTTCCTCAGTAATAATTTGATTATCCCTCAATTCAGTAAAGAGCCTCCATCCATCTATCCGGACGGAGCAGAGCAGTCTCATTGTTATTATGGAGTGGCTGCAGATCC
>NC_059209.1:58174207-58186707 GCF_020615455.1 Coregonus clupeaformis | reverse complement strand
ACTACAGGAGAAGGGGAGAAGGAAGCCCTACAGAGCAATAGAAGACCCTGTAGAAGAGAGGACTACAGGAGAAGGGGAGAAGGAAGCCCTACAGAGCAATAGAAGACCCTGTAGAAGAGAGGACTACAGGAGAAGGGGAGAAGGAAGCCCTACAGAGCAATAGAAGACCCTGTAGAAGAGAGGACTACAGGAGAAGGAGAGAAGGAAGCCCTACAGAGCAATAGAAGACCCTGTAGAAGAGAGGACTACAGGAGAAGGAGAGAAGGAAGCCCTACAGAGCAATAGAAGACCCTGTAGAAGAGAGGACTACAGGAGAAGGGGAGAAGGAAGCCCTACAGAGCAATAGAAGACCCTGTAGAAGAGAAGACTACAGGAGAAGGGGAGAAGGAAGCCCTACAGAGCAATAGAAGACCCTGTAGAAGAGAGGACTACAGGAGAAGGGGAGAAGGAAGCCCTACAGAGAAATAGAAGACCCTGTAGAAGAGAAGACTACAGGAGAAGGAGAGAAGGAAGCCCTACAGAGAAATAGAAGGCCCTGTAGAAGAGAAGACTACAGGAGAAGGAGAGAAGGAAGCCCTACAGAGAAATCGAAGACCCTGTAGAAGAGAGGACTACAGGAGAAGGAGAGAAGGAAGCCCTACAGAGAAATAGAAGACCCTGTAGAAGAGAGGACTACAGGAGAAGGAGAGAAACACAATGAAAGCAGTGGAGGTTTTGAACGAATGTTTGAGCTACGTATGTTTGTGGATCTCAAGTCAGACTCTGGTCAAGGGTGTATGGAACAGGTGTAGGCGTCCTGGCATCAGGATGTCCTACTCAGCACTCAGTAACACTGTCCTCCAGGAGAGGAGGCCAGAGGAGAGGTAGCATGGCCTACTCAGCACTCAGTAACACTGTCCTCCAGGAGAGGAGGCCAGAGGAGAGGTAGCATGTCCTACTCAGCACTCAGTAACACTGTCCTCCAGGAGAGGAGGCCAGAGGAGAGGTAGCATGGCCTACTCAGCACTCAGTAACACTGTCCTCCAGGAGAGGAGGCCAGAGGAGAGGTAGCATGGCCTACTCAGCACTCAGTAACACTGTCCTCCAGGAGAGGAGGCCTTCTACACGCCGGCTCCCATCATGTGTATATAAATATATTCATGTCTTCATTTTGAATAGAAGAGGAGGAGGAAAGCGTTTTTGTACCTCTTTAGTGATGTCTCCTGTCGCAGGTGTGTTCTGGGTAAATAGAGAGGGAGAGAGAGTGGCAGGCAGAAATGGGGTGTACATCAAAGCCTTGTTGAGCTGTGATACCTTCAAAGACTTAGATTAGAGTCCTTCTCTTTCTCCTCTCATCTCCTCTCCTCTCCTCTCTCCCCCTCTCCTATCTCCCCCTCTCTTCTCCCCTCCTCTTCTGAAGTCCTGCTATAGCTCTCCAGCTAAACATCTACTGCATCTACCTCTGCTCACAGCAATTAGTTTTAATCATATTCCTTATTTCAGCCATGTTTTGTTCCCCAATTACCCTGCCAAGAAGGCTTACTGACATGCCTGTGATCTCAAGATTCTGTGTATTTATATATTAATACATATTTGATGGTTTTTACTCTCTCTCTCAATCTACTCTCATTCTTTCTCTGTCGCCATCTTTTTCTCTCTCGCTCTCTGTCGTTCTCTATAAAGCAGTCCTCTCTCTCTGTCGTTCTCTATAAAGCAGTCCTCTCTCTCTCTCTCTCTCTCTCTCTCTGTCATTCTCTATAAAGCAGTCCTCTCTCTCTCTGTTGTTCTCTATAAAGCAGTCCTCTCTCTCTCTCTCTCTGTCGTTCTCTATAAAGCAGTCCTCTCTCTCTGTCGTTCTTTATAAAGCAGTCCTCTCTCTCTGTCGTTCTTTATAAAGCAGTCCTCTCTCTCTGTCGTTCTCTATAAAGCAGTCCTCTCTCTGTCGTTCTCTATAAAGCAGTCCTCTCTCTGTCGTTCTTTATAAAGCAGTCCTCTCTCTGTCGTTCTCTATAAAGCAGTCCTCTCTCTCTCTGTCATTCTCTATAAAGCAGTCCTCTCTCTCTCTGTCATTCTCTATGAAGCAGTCCTCTCTCTCTGTCGTTCTCTATGAAGCAGTCCTCTCTCTCTCTGTCATTCTCTTTAAAACAATCCTCTCTCTCGCTCTATCGTTCGCTATAAAGCGATCTTCTCTGTCTGTCTTCGCTGGTGCGCCAGTCTCTGAGTGGGGTGTAAAATTGGACGGTTTGTTCTCACAAATAATCCTGATATATAAATATGTTTGTTTGTTTCTCCTCTCCTCCTTCCCTCCCTCTCTCCTCCTTCCCCCCCTCTCTCCTCCTCCCCCCCCTCTCTCCTCCTTCCCTCCCTCTCTCCTCCTTCCCTCCCTCTCTCCTCCTTCCCCCCTCTCTCCTCCGTCTCTCCTCTCTCTGAGGGCTGAGTGTTGTGGGTTTTTTAAGGTAGTGTTGTTTAGTGTTCTCCTCAGTAGAAGTCAAGAAGAGAACAGACAGACAGTGTTATTCAGGTTACTGTTGTTTGCTGCTGTTCTCTGTAGTTGGTGGGGTGGGAGTGATGGAATACAGTAGGGTGTGTTGGTAGGTGTGTGTGTCTGGAACGCCTGTAGGCAGGGTGGTTTGTTCCCCCTGAAGATGAGGCAGGCTGGTTTGTTCCCCCTGAAGAAGAGGCAGGCTGGTTTGTTCCCCCTGAAGATGAGGCAGGCTGGTTTGTTCCCCCTGAAGAAGAGGCAGGCTGGTTTGTTCCCCCTGAAGATGAGGCAGGCTGGTTTGTTCCCCCTGAAGAGGCGGCAGGCTGGTTTGTTCCCCCTGAAGATGAGGCAGGCTGGTTTGTTCCCCCTGAAGAAGAGGCAGGCTGGTTTGTTCCCCCTGAAGATGAGGCAGGCTGGTTTGTTCCCCCTGAAGATGAGGCAGGCTGGTTTGTTCCCCCTGAAGATGAGGCAGGCTGGTTTGTTCCCCCTGAAGATGAGGCAGGCTGGTTTGTTCCCCCTGAAGATGAGGCAGGCTGGTTTGTTCCCCCTGAAGAAGAGGCAGGCTGGTTTGTTCCCCCTGAAGATGAGGCAGGCTGGTTTGTTCCCCCTGAAGAAGAGGCAGGCTGGTTTGTTCCCCCTGAAGATGAGGCAGGCTGGTTTGTTCCCCCTGAAGATGAGGCAGGCTGGTTTGTTCCCCCTGAAAATGAGGCAGGCTGGTTTGTTCCCCCTGAAGATGAGGCAGGCTGGTTTGTTCCCCCTGAAGAGGCAGCAGGCTGGTTTGTTCCCCCTGTAGAGGCAGCAGGCTGGTTTGTTCACCCTGAAGAAGAGGCAGGCTGGTTTGTTCACCCTGAAGATGAGGCAGGCTAGTTTGTTCCCCCTGAAGATGAGGCAGGCTGGTTTGTTCCCCCTGAAGAAGAGGCAGGCTGGTTTGTTCCCCTGAAGATGAAGCAGGCTGGTTTGTTCCCCTGAAGAAGAGGCAGGCTGGTTTGTTCCCCCTGAAGAAGAGGCAGGCTAGTTTGTTCCCCCTGAAGATGAGGCAGGCTAGTTTGTTCCCCCTGAAGATGAGGCAGGCTGGTTTGTTCCCCCTGAAGAGGCAGCAGGCTGGTTTGTTCCCCCTGAAGAGGCAGCAGGCTGGTTTGTTCACCCTGAAGAAGAGGCAGGCTGGTTTGTTCACCCTGAAGATGAGGCAGGCTAGTTTGTTCCCCCTGAAGATGAGGCAGGCTGGTTTGTTCCCCCTGAAGATGAGGCAGGCTAGTTTGTTCCCCCTGAAGATGAGGCAGGCTAGTTTGTTCACCCTGAAGAAGAGGCAGGCTGGTTTGTTCACCCTGAAGATGAGGCAGGCTAGTTTGTTCCCCCTGAAGATGAGGCAGGCTGGTTTGTTCCCCCTGAAGATGAGGCAGGCTAGTTTGTTCACCCTGAAGATGAGGCAGGCTAGTTTGTTCCCCCTGAAGATGAGGCAGGCTGGTTTGTTCCCCCTGAAGATGAGGCAGGCTGGTTTGTTCCCCCTGAAGATGAGGCAGGCTGGTTTGTTCCCCCTGGAGATGAGGCAGGCTGGTTTGTTCCCCCTGAAGATGAGGCAGGCTGGTTTGTTCCCCCTGAAGATGAGGCAGGCTGGTTTGTTCACCCTGAAGAAGAGGCAGGCTGGTTTGTTCACCCTGAAGATGAGGCAGGCTAGTTTGTTCCCCCTGAAGATGAGGCAGGCTGGTTTGTTCACCCTGAAGATGAGGCAGGCTAGTTTGTTCACCCTGAAGATGAGGCAGGCTAGTTTGTTCCCCCTGAAGATGAGGCAGGCTGGTTTGTTCCCCCTGAAGATGAGGCAGGCTGGTTTGTTCCCCCTGAAGATGAGGCAGGCTGGTTTGTTCCCCCTGGAGATGAGGCAGGCTGGTTTGTTCCCCCTGAAGATGAGGCAGGCTGGTTTGTTCCCCCTGAAGATGAGGCAGGCTGGTTTATTCCCCCTGAAGAGGTGGCAGGCTGGTTTGTTCCCCCTGAAGATGAGGCAGGCTGGTTTGTTCCCCCTGAAGATGAGGCAGGCTGGTTTGTTCCCCCTGAAGATGAGGCAGGCTGGTTTGTTCCCCCTGGAGATGAGGCAGGCTGGTTTGTTCCCCCTGGAGATGAGGCAGGCTGGTTTGTTCCCCCTGGAGTGCTCTGCCTGATGATGATGATGAACTAGGACTACAGCACTGGTATTCAATGTCGGGGTCACGGGAATTGCAGTGGGGTCGCCAATAAAAAAAATCAATAAAATAGTTTTTGGGGGTGGGGGAACCATAAATTAAGAGAACGTTTTTGAGAAATAGAATTTGAAAAATAAAATGTTGTGTAAATGTAGTTATTGGTTCTCTTAGTTTTTATAAGAGATGAATATGTAATGAATGGAAGGTTATTTGTTGACGGGGAAATCTAAATGTACACCTTTTTAAGGTTGTCACTGGTGAAACCAATGGGTTGGAATACCACTGGACTAGAGGATGAGGAAGAACCAGGGTTGGATAACAGGCTGGGTTCAGACCTCACCCACCACAGCAGCAGCAGCAGGGGAAGTTGGGGCTGGGTTCAGACCTCACCCACCACAGCAGCAGCAGCAGGGGAAGTTGGGGCTGGGTTCAGACCTCACCCACCACAGCAGCAGCAGGGGGAAGTTGGGGCTGGGTTCAGACCTCACCCACCACAGCAGCAGGGGAAGTTGGGGCTGGGTTCAGACCTCACCCACCACAGCAGCAGCAGGGGAAGTTGGGGCTGGGTTCAGACCTCACCCACCACAGCAGCAGCAGCAGGGGAAGTTGGGGCTGGGTTCAGACCTCACCCACCACAGCAGCAGCAGCAGGGGAAGTTGGGGCTGGGTTCAGACCTCACCCACCACAGCAGCAGGGGAAGTTGGGGCTGGGTTCAGACCTCACCCACCACAGCAGCAGGGGTAGTTGGGGCTGGGTTCAGACCTCACCCACCACAGCAGCAGCAGCAGGGGAAGTTGGGGCTGGGTTCAGACCTCACCCACCACAGCAGCAGGGGAAGTTGGGGCTGGGTTCAGACCTCACCCACCACAGCAGCAGCAGCAGGGGAAGTTGGGGCTGGGTTCAGACCTCACCCACCACAGCAGCAGGGGAAGTTGGGGCTGGGTTCAGACCTCACCCACCACAGCAGCAGGGGAAGTTGGGGCTGGGTTCAGACCTCACCCACCACAGCAGCAGGGGGAAGTTGGGGCTGGGTTCAGACCTCACCCACCACAGCAGCAGCAGCAGGGGAAGTTGGGGCTGGGTTCAGACCTCACCCACCACAGCAGCAGGGGAAGTTGGGGCTGGGTTCAGACCTCACCCACCACAGCAGCAGCAGCAGGGGAAGTTGGGGCTGGGTTCAGACCTCACCCACCACAGCAGCAGGGGAAGTTGGGGCTGGGTTCAGACCTCACCCACCACAGCAGCAGCAGCAGGGGGAAGTTGGGGCTGGGTTCAGACCTCACCCACCACAGCAGCAGCACAGGGGAAGTTGGGGCTGGGTTCAGACCTCACCCACCACAGCAGCAGGGGGAAGTTGGGGCTGGGTTCAGACCTCACCCACCACAGCAGCAGCAGCAGGGGAAGTTGGGGCTGGGTTCAGACCTCACCCACCACAGCAGCAGGGGGAAGTTGGGGCTGGGTTCAGACCTCACCCACCACAGCAGCAGGGGAAGTTGGGGCTGGGTTCAGACCTCACCCACCACAGCAGCAGCAGCAGGGGAAGTTGGGGCTGGGTTCAGACCTCACCCACCACAGCAGCAGCAGCAGGGGAAGTTGGGGCTGGGTTCAGACCTCACCCACCACAGCAGCAGGGGAAGTTGGGGCTGGGTTCAGACCTCACCCACCACAGCAGCAGCAGCAGGGGGAAGTTGGGGCTGGGTTCAGACCTCACCCACCACAGCAGCAGCAGGGAAGTTGGGGCTGGGTTCAGACCTCACCCACCACAGCAGCAGGGGAAGTTGGGGCTGGGTTCAGACCTCACCCACCACAGCAGCAGGGGAAGTTGGGGCTGGGTTCAGACCTCACCCACCACAGCAGCAGCAGGGGAAGTTGGGGCTGGGTTCAGACCTCACCCACCACAGCAGCAGCAGCAGGGGGAAGTTGGGGCTGGGTTCAGACCTCACCCACCACAGCAGCAGGGGAAGTTGGGGCTGGGTTCAGACCTCACCCACCACAGCAGCAGGGGAAGTTGGGGCTGGGTTCAGACCTCACCCACCACAGCAGCAGGGGAAGTTGGGGCTGGGTTCAGACCTCACCCACCACAGCAGCAGCAGCAGGGGAAGTTGGGGCTGGGTTCAGACCTCACCCACCACAGCAGCAGGGGGAAGTTGGGGCTGGGTTCAGACCTCACCCACCACAGCAGCAGGGGAAGTTGGGGCTGGGTTCAGACCTCACCCACCACAGCAGCAGGGGAGTTGGGGCTGGGTTCAGACCTCACCCACCACAGCAGCAGGGAGAGTTGGGGCTGGGTTCAGACCTCACCCACCACAGCAGCAGGGGGAAGTTGGGGCTGGGTTCAGACCTCACCCACCACAGCAGCAGCAGCAGGGAAGTTGGGGCTGGGTTCAGACCTCACCCACCACAGCAGCAGCAGGGGAAGTTGGGGCTGGGTTCAGACCTCACCCACCACAGCAGCAGGGGAAGTTGGGGGCTGGGTTCAGACCTCACCCACCACAGCAGCAGCAGCGGGAAGTTGGGGCTGGGTTCAGACCTCACCCACCACAGCAGCAGCGGGAAGTTGGGGCTGGGTTCAGACCTCACCCACCACAGCAGCAGCAGCAGGGGAAGTTGGGGCTGGGTTCAGACCTCACCCACCACAGCAGCAGCAGCAGGGTAGTTGGGGCTGGGTTCAGACCTCACCCACCACAGCAGCAGCAGCAGGGGTAGTTGGGGCTGGGTTCAGACCTCACCCACCACAGCAGCAGCAGCAGGGTAGTTGGGGCTGGGTTCAGACCTCACCCACCACAGCAGCAGGGGGAAGTTGGGGCTGGGTTCAGACCTCACCCACCACAGCAGCAGCAGCAGGGGAAGTTGGGGCTGGGTTCAGACCTCACCCACCACAGCAGCAGGGGAAGTTGGGGCTGGGTTCAGACCTCACCCACCACAGCAGCAGGGGAAGTTGGGGCTGGGTTCAGACCTCACCCACCACAGCAGCAGGGGAAGTTGGCCAGGCCAGCAGTAGGGTTTGTGGATGGATGGTGGTCCCAACAGGGAGTGAGGGAGAAAGGGATGGAGGTATGCCCCAGGGCAGTGGAGCGTGAATCAGCCAGAGAGACCAGGCAGGCAGGCAGCCCCCCCCACATCGCTCTCTCTCTCTCCTTTGCTTCCTCTAGTTCTCTCTCTCCTGTATTTAAACCTTAGCTATAAGTACTGTATACGGAAAAACAAAGATTCAATGTTAACTACATCAGCTAGTTGTATCAGTGAGTCTCTAAGGTTATACCTCCCTTCAATGTTAACTACATCGGCTAGTTGTATCAGTGAGTCTTAAGAATATAGGAGAAATATGAATCTGTCTGAATATGAATACAGAATATGTCTGTAAGCGTACAGAAACACATGCATATCCTACTGACCTGTAGCATCCCACTATTACCCTGGAGTAGAATAGAATACAGTCTCTCTGCTGCTGCTTTCATCCCATATTGACCGTTGACATTTTGCCAAACGGATACTGGACACAATGAAATGCAGAAGGACTTCCTGTATCTGTTCAGACAGACATACAGGAGAAAGAGGAAGAGAGAGGAGAAAAAAAATATGAAGGTCAACTGTGAACATTATTACAGTGGGGGAAAAAAGTATTTAGTCAGCCACCAATTGTGCAAGTTCTCCCACTTAAAAAGATGAGAGAGGCCTGTAATTTTCATCATAGGTACACGTCAACTATGACAGACAAAATGAGAAGAAAAAAAATCCTGAAAATCACATTGTAGGATTTTTTATGAATTTATTTGCAAATTATGGTGGAAAATAAGTACAAGCAAGCAAGATTTCTGGCTCTCACAGACCTGTAACTTCTTCTTTAAGAGGCTCCTCTGTCCTCCACTCGTTACCTGTATTAATGGCACCTGTTTGAACTTGTTATCAGTATAAAAGACACCTGTCCACAACCTCAAACAGTCACACTCCAAACTCCACTATGGCCAAGACCAAAGAGCTGTCAAAGGACACCAGAAACAAAATTGTAGACCTGCACCAGGCTGGGAAGACTGAATCTGCAATAGGTAAGCAGCTTGGTTTAAAGAAATCAACTGTGGGAGCAATTATTAGGAAATGGAAGACATACAAGACCACTGATAATCTCCCTCGATCTGGGGCTCCACGCAAGATCTCACCCCGTGGGACGCAAAAATCCCAGAACCACACGGGGGGACCTAGTGAATGACCTGCAGAGAGCTGGGACCAAAGTAACAAAGCCTACCATCAGTAACACACTACGCCGCCAGGGACTCAAATCCTGCAGTGCCAGACGTGTCACCCTGCTTAAGCCAGTACATGTCCAGGCCCGTCTGAAGTTTGCTAGAGTGCATTTGGATGATCCAGAAGAGGATTGGGAGAATGTCATATGGTCAGATGAAACCAAAATAGAACTTTTTGGTAAAAACTCAACTCGTCGTGTTTGGAGGACAAAGAATGCTGAGTTGCATCCAAAGAACACCATACCTACTGTGAAGCATGGGGGTGCAAACATCATGCTTTGGGGCTGTTTTTCTGCAAAGGGACCAGGACAACTGATCCGTGTAAAGGAAAGAATGAATGGGGCCATGTATCGTGAGATTTTGAGTGAAAACCTCCTTCCATCAGCAAGGGCATTGAAGATGAAACGTGGCTGGGTCTTTCAGCATGACAATGATCCCAAACACACCACCCGGGCAACGAAGGAGTGGCTTCGTAAGAAGCATTTCAAGGTCCTGGAGTGGCCTAGCCAGTCTCCAGATCTCAACCCCATAGAAAATCTTTGGAGGGAGTTGAAAGTCCGTGTTGCCCAGCGACAGCCCCAAAATTTTACTGCTCTAGAGGAGATCTGCATGGAGGAATGGGCCAAAATACCAGCAACAGTGTGTGAAAACCTTGTGAAGACTTACAGAAAACGTTTGACCTGTGTCATTGCCAACAAAGGGTATACAACAAAGTATTGAGAAACTTTTGTTATTAACCAAATACTTATTTTCCACCATCATTTTTAAATAAATTCATTAAAAATCCTACAATGTGATTTTCTGGAATTTTTTTTCTCATTTTGTCTGTCATAGTTGATGTGTACCTATGATGAAAATTACAGGCCTCTCTCATCTTTTTAAGTGGGAGAACTTGCACAATTGGTGGCTGACTAAATACTTTTTTTCCCCCACTGTAATTACAGTGGTTGTGGGTGTCTCTCTCTCTTTCCCCCTCTCTCCCTCCTCTCTCTTTCCTTCTCTCTCCTCCTCTCTCTCTTTGGCCGTCACTTGTCAGGACAGAGACATCCCAGCTTTCCAATCCCTGACCGCTCCAGATATGTCACAAACACTTATCCTTACGTTGTGTTTTCTTCTGTGGTGACAGCTCCCATGTGTTTTTCTACGACGGCACAAGGCAGCATGCCATATGGCTGGTGAATGCTCTGTAATGTACTGTAGATACAGAACA
This sequence comes from Coregonus clupeaformis, assembly GCF_020615455.1. Classification (NCBI taxonomy): domain Eukaryota; kingdom Metazoa; phylum Chordata; class Actinopteri; order Salmoniformes; family Salmonidae; genus Coregonus; species Coregonus clupeaformis. The sequence continues at coordinate 58,176,621 of NC_059209.1, read as the reverse complement.
GTGTGTTGTTATAGTTCATTCCTCTCCGGTTCATTCATACATGCATACCTTTATTTCTGTCCTTTAAGCTCAGTTTTCACACCATAACAAACCACAACAGCCTCACCTCCATCTGGTATTTCATGTCTTAATATGGCCGTCTCTTTCCAACCTCAGACGTCTTCTTCTTTAACTGTGTGTTGACTTGATGTGATCAGACAGTGTTCACTATCACTAGATAGGAGCTCTAGGGGGGAGACACAGGGGGCTAGGCTCCTACATGGAGCTATGGAGTCCAGCGGCAGGCTGTGTGTTGACTTGATGTGATCAGACAGTGTTCACTATTACTAGATAGGAGGTCCAGGCGTGTTGTGAAACTTGGAAAGATGGAAAGAGAGGAGAGAGAAGGGGAAAGAGAGGAGGGAGAAGGGAGAAGAGAGGAGGGAGAAGAGCGGGAGGGGAGGAGAAGAGGAGAGAGGGGAGGAGAAGAGGAGAGAGGGGAGGAGAAGAGGAGAGAGGGAGAAGAGGAGAGAGAGAGAGCGAGGAGGGAGGAGAAGAGGAGAGAGAGAGAGAGGGAGGAGAAGAGGAGAGAGAGGGGGGGAGGAGAAGAGGAGGAGAGAGGGGAGGAGAGAGAGAGAGGAGAGAGAAGGGGAAGGAAGAACAGCCTCCTCTACTTTAATCAGAGTAAATGTCCTCCCGTCTGCCACTAAATCAAATCCAGTGGCTCTGCAGTCACACACACACACACACACACACACACTCCCCATCACATCACTTACCTCAGACCTGCAGTCCCATCAGTTACAGGCGTCTCAGCTCCAGGCTGCAGTATATTAAGGTTCTGAGCTGATCTCCCACACTGTGTCTGCACTGTGCAGCTTCCTGGAGCACACAGCCAAGTCAGTTAATACCGCTGGGATTTCAAAACGTCTAAAACCCGTGACTAGAGAGAGAACACAGCGAAGAGCTGCCGTTTGTATGAGTGAGTTCATGTTGAAGTTTTTATTCAGCGCTGTTCAACACTTACGTATTCAACGCTTTTAAAAGCCATGAAATGCACTTCTACACTCACGCTGCAACCAGCACTGCAACCAGCACTGCAACCAGCACTGCAGCTTCTTTGAATAAGTAGCAAAGTGTATTGATAGGATTGTGTTGTTATTATTAGCGGCTGTGTGATTTTAACCCCCTGAGGTCGATGTCCGGTCACAGGAGCATCAACATGAATTTGTACATGAGGCAGAAATAATGCGGTGTGACTCGAGTTCCGCCATCAGCTGGAAGACGGTGTCCACATGTTGGTCAGTCTTAGCGGAGGGGGGAGACCTGAGGGACAGTCAGACGGTGAGAGGCCGGACCCTCTGAGACTGACCATCAGATGCAGGGACTGCATCAGTCCAGGAAAATAAAGGAAGCAAATCATTTCAATTTATGCTCACTCAGCTCTGCCACAAATGAGAGAGACCGAGACAGAGCAAGAGACTGACCGACCATTCATCTGCCCCGGCGCTGATTACACTTCTACCTCCTCTCCTCTCCCACCCCCCTCCTCCTCTCCTCTCCCACCCCCCTCCTCCTCTCCTCTCTCACCCCCCCCTCCTCTCATCCCCCTCCTCTCCTCTCTCACCCCCCCTCCTCTCTCACCCCCCCTCCTCTCCTCTCTCACCCCCCTCTCCTCTCTCACCCCCCCTCCCTCCTCTCCTCTCTCCCTCCCTCCCTCTCTCTCCCTCTCTCCCTCCATCCCCTCTGCCCTGCAATAGTGTGTGTTTCAGGTAAGTTAGGTGAGAACTGGACGGCCTGTCTGTCCACAGCTGTTTCTCTCCACTTAGCTCTCAGCAGCTCTAATAGACGTGTCAGTCACAACATTGGCCACCTCCACCGTAGTACGACCTAAACTATCCATGTCAACACCTCCACCGTAGTACCACCTAAACTATCCATGTCAACACCTCCACCGTAGTACCACCTAAACTATCCATGTCAACACCTCCACCGTAGTACCACCTAAACTATCCATGTCAACACCTCCACCGTAGTACCACCTAAACTATCCATGGCAACACCTCCACCGTAGTACCACCTAAACTATCCATGTCAACACCTCCACCGTAGTACCACCTAAACTATCCATGTCAACACCTCCACCGTAGTACCACCTAAACTATCCATGGCAACACCTCCACCGTAGTACGACCTAAACTATCCATGTCGACACCTCCACCGTAGTACCACCTAAACTATCCATGGCAACACCTCCACCGTAGTACCACCTAAACTATCCATGTCAACACCTCCACCGTAGTACCACCTAAACTATCCATGTCAACACCTCCACCGTAGTACCACCTAAACTATCCATGTCAACACCTCCACCGTAGTACCACCTAAACTATCCATGGCAACACCTCCACCGTAGTACGACCTAAACTATCCAT
>NC_059209.1:58161707-58169207 GCF_020615455.1 Coregonus clupeaformis | reverse complement strand
CACACACTGGAGACACACACACACACACACACACACACACACTGGAGACACACACACACACACACACACACACACACACACTGGACTGTGGCTGGCTGGTGGTGGAGTAGAGTAAGAGGAGAAACAACCAGGTGATAAATGAACCAGTTAAAGGCTGTCTGCTTCTCTAGTGGCACGGTTTATCTGGTGGTCGACTCTCTCTGTTGCATGGCCATCATCTCTGGCGTCCCCGTGTAGCTCAGTTGGTAGAGCATGGCGCTTGCAACGCCAGGGTTGTGGGTTCGTTTCCCACGGGGGGGCAGTATGAAAATGTATGCACTCACTTAACTGTAAGTCGCTCTGGATAAGAGCGTCTGCTAAATGACTAAAAATGTCAATGTTATTACTATGGCAACCCTCAAGACCTGATAGCAACTCTGATAGCATCTAATTTAGTCTCTCTCTCTCTCTGTCTCTGTCTCTCTCGCTCGCTCTTTCTCTCTCTCTCTCTCTCCCTCTCTCTCTCTGTCTCTCTCTCTCTCTGTCTCTCTCTCTCTCTCTCTCTCTCTCTCTCTCTCTCTCCCCTCTCTCTCTCCCCCCCTCTGTCTCTCCCTCTCTCTTGCTGTCTCTCTCTCCTTCCCTCTCTCCCTCTCTCTCTCTGTCTCTCTCTGTCTCTCTCTCTCTCTCTCTGTCTCTCTCTCTCTCTGTCTCGCTCTCTGTCTCTCTCTCTCTCTCTCTCTCTCTCTCTCTCTCTCTCTCTCTCTCTCTCTCTCTCTCCCTCCCTCTCTCTCTCCCCCCCTCTCTCCCCCCCTCTCTCCTTCCCTCTCTCCTCTCCTCCACCAGAGAACAGTGATGAGACAGGAGTGATGGATAGTTTGCTGGAGGCTTTGCAGTCTGGAGCCGCGTTCAGAGACCGACGGAAGAGAATGCCCCGGCCCCGAGGTGAGACCTTTACAATAACTCAATACCCCCTTACAATAACCCCTATGCCCCCTACCTAACTCAATACCCCTTACAATAACTCCTATACCCCTACCTAACTCAATACCCCCTTACAATAACTCAATACCCCCCTTACAATAACTCCTATACCCCCTACCTAACTCAATACCCCCCTTACAATAACCCCTATACCCCTACCTAACTCAATACCCCCTTACAATAACTCCTATACCCCTTTACAATAACTCCTATACCCCTTACAATAACTCCTATACCCCCTACCTAACTCAATACCCCCTTACAATAACCCCTATACCCCCTACCTAACTCAATACCCCCTTACAATAACCCCTATACCCCCTACCTAACTCAATACCCCCTTACAATAACTCCTATACCCCCCTTACAATAACCCCTATACCCCCTACCTAACTCAATACCCCTACAATAACCCCTATACCCCCTACCTAACTCAATACCCCCTTACAATAACTCCTATACTCCCTACAATAGCTCCTATACCCCCTTACAATAACCCCCTATACCCCTACCTAACTCAATACCCCCTTACAATAACTCCTATACCCCCTTACAATAACTCCTATACCCCTTACAATAACCCCTATACCCCCTACCTAACTCAATACCCCCTTACAATAACCCCTATACCCCCTACCTAACTCAATACCCCCCTTACAATAACTCCTATACCCCCTACCTAACTCAATACCCCCTTACAATAACCCCTATACCCCCTACCTAACTCAATACCCCCCTTACAATAACTCAATACCCCCCTTACAATAACCCCTATACCCCCTACCTAACTCAATACCCCCTTACAATAACCCCTATACCCCCTACCTAACTCAATACCCCCTTACAATAACTCCTATACCCCCTACCTAACTCAATACCCCCTTACAATAACTCCTATACCCCCTACCTAACTAAATACCCCCTTACAATAACTCAATACCCCTACCTAACTCAATACCCCCCTTACAATAACTCCTATACCCCCTACCTAACTCAATACCCCCCTTACAATAACCCCTATACCCCCTACCTAACTCAATACCCCCTTACAATAACTCCTATACCCCCTACCTAACTCAATACCCCCTTACAATAACCCCTATACCCCCTTACAATAACTCAATACCCCCTTACAATAACTCCTATACCCCCTACCTAACTCAATACCCCCTTACAATAACCCCTATACCCCCTACCTAACTCAATACCCCCTTACAATAACTCCTATACCCCCTACCTAACTCAATACCCCCTTACAATAACTCCTATACCCCCTACCTAACTCAATACCCCCTTACAATAACTCCTATCCCCTACCTAACTCAATACCCCCTTACAATAACCCCTATACCCCTACCTAACTCAATACCCCCTTACAATAACTCCTATACCCCCTACCTAACTCAATACCCCCTTACAATAACCCCTATACCCCTACCTAACTCAATACCCCCTTACAATAACTCAATACCCCCTTACAATAACTCCTATACCCCCTACCTAACTAAATACCCCCTTACAATAACTCCTATACCCCCTTACAATAACTCCTATACCCCCTTACAATAACCCCTATACCCCCTACCTAACTCAATACCCCCTTACAATAACCCCTATACCCCCTACCTAACTCAATACCCCCCTTACAATAACCCCTATACCCCTACCTAACTAAATACCCCCTTACAATAACTCCTATACCCCCTACCTAACTCAATACCCCCTTACAATAACCCCTATACCCCTACCTAACTCAATACCCCCTTACAATAACCCCTATACCCCCTTACAATAACTCAATACCCCCCTTACAATAACCCCTATACCCCCTACCTAACTCAATACCCCCTTACAATAACCCCTATACCCCTACCTAACTCAATACCCCCTTACAATAACTCAATACCCCCTTACAATAACTCCTATACCCCCTACCTAACTAAATACCCCCTTACAATAACTCCTATACCCCTTACAATAACTCCTATACCCCCTTACAATAACCCCTATACCCCCTACCTAACTCAATACCCCCTTACAATAACTCCTATACCCCCTACCTAACTCAATACCCCCCTTACAATAACTCCTATACCCCCTACCTAACTCAATACCCCCTTACAATAACTCCTATACCCCCTACCTAACTCAATACCCCCTTACAATAACCCCTATACCCCCTACCTAACTCAATACCCCCTTACAATAACTCAATACCCCCTTACAATAACTCCTATACCCCCTACCTAACTCAATACCCCCCTTACAATAACTCCTATACCCCTACCTAACTCAATACCCCCCTTACAATAACTCAATACCCCCTTACAATAACCCCTATCCCCTATACCCCCTTACAATAACTCAATACCCCCCTTACAATAACTCAATACCCCCTTACAATAACCCCTATACCCCCTACCTAACTCAATACCCCCTTACAATAACCCCTATACCCCCTACCTAACTCAATACCCCCTTACAATAACCCCTATACCCCCTACCTAACTAAATACCCCCTTACAATAACCCCTATACCCCCTACCTAACTCAATACCCCTTACAATAACCCCTATACCCCCTACCTAACTCAATACCCCCTTACAATAACTCCTATACCCCCTACCTAACTCAATACCCCCTTACAATAACCCCTATACCCCCTACCTAACTCAATACCCCCCTTACAATAACTCCTATACCCCCTACCTAACTCAATACCCCCCTTACAATAACTCAATACCCCCTTACAATAACCCCTATACCCCCTACCTAACTCAATACCCCCCTTACAATAACTCAATACCCCCCTTACAATAACTCAATACCCCCCTTACAATAACTCCTATACCCCCTACCTAACTCAATACCCCCTTACAATAACCCCTATACCCCTACCTAACTCAATACCCCCTTACAATAACTCAATACCCCCTTACAATAACTCCTATACCCCCTACCTAACTCAATACCCCCCTTACAATAACCCCTATACCCCCTACCTAACTCAATACCCCCTTACAATAACTCCTATACCCCTACCTAACTCAATACCCCCCTTACAATAACTCCTATACCCCTACCTAACTCAATACCCCCTTACAATAACTCCTATACCCCCTACCTAACTCAATACCCCCCTTACAATAACTCCTATACCCCTACCTAACTCAATACCCCCTTACAATAACTCCTATACCCCCTACCTAACTCAATACCCCCTTACAATAACTCAATACCCCCTTACAATAACCCCTATACCCCTACCTAACTCAATACCCCCTTACAATAACCCCTATACCCCCTACCTAACTCAATACCCCCTTACAATAACTCAATACCCCCTTTACAATAACTCCTATACCCCCTACCTAACTCAATACCCCCTTACAATAACCCCTATACCCCCTACCTAACTCAATACCCCCCTTACAATAACTCAATACCCCCTTACAATAACTCAATACCCCCTTACAATAACCCCTATACCCCTACCTAACTCAATACCCCCTTACAATAACTCAATACCCCCTTACAATAACTCAATACCCCCTTACAATAACCCCTATACCCCTACCTAACTCAATACCCCCCTTACAATAACTCAATACCCCCCTTACAATAACTCAATACCCCCTTACAATAACTCCTATACCCCCTACCTAACTCAATACCCCCTTACAATAACCCCCTATACCCCCTACCTAACTCAATACCCCCTTACAATAACTCAATACCCCCCTTACAATAACTCAATACCCCCTTACAATAACTCCTATACCCCCTACCTAACTCAATACCCCCTTACAATAACCCCTATACCCCCTACCTAACTCAATACCCCCCTTACAATAACTCAATACCCCCCTTACAATAACTCAATACCCCCTTACAATAACTCCTATACCCCCTACCTAACTCAATACCCCCTTACAATAACTCCTATACCCCCTACAATAACCCCTATACCCCCTACCTAACTCAATACCCCCCTTACAATAACTCCTATACCCCCTACCTAACTCAATACCCCCTTACAATAACCCCTATACCCCTACCTAACTCAATACCCCCTTACAATAACCCCTATACCCCTACCTAACTCAATACCCCCTTACAATAACTCCTATACCCCCTACCTAACTCAATACCCCCTTTACAATAACCCCTATACCCCCTACCTAACTCAATACCCCCTTACAATAACTCACCCCTATACCCCCTACCTAACTCAATACCCCCTTACAATAACCCCTATACCCCTACCTAACTCAATACCCCCTTACAATAACCCCTATACCCCTACCTAACTCAATACCCCCCTTACAATAACTCCTATACCCCCTACCTAACTCAATACCCCCTTACAATAACTCCTATACCCCCTACCTAACTCAATACCCCCTTACAATAACTCCTATACCCCCCTACCTAACTCAATACCCCCTTACAATAACTCCTATACCCCCTACCTAACTCAATACCCCCTTACAATAACTCCTATACCCCCTACCTAACTCAATACCCCCTTACAATAACTCCTATACCCCCTACCTAACTCAATACCCCCTTACAATAACTCCTATACCCCCTACCTAACTCAATACCCCCTTACAATAACTCCTATACCCCTACCTAACTCAATACCCCTACAATAACTCAATACCCCCTTACAATAACTCCTATACCCCCTACCTAACTCAATACCCCCTTACAATAACCCCTATACCCCCTACCTAACTCAATACCCCCTTACAATAACCCCTATACCCCTACCTAACTCAATACCCCCCCTTACAATAACTCCTATACCCCCTACCTAACTCAATACCCCCTTACAATAACTCCTATACCCCTACCTAACTCAATACCCCCCTTACAATAACTCCTATACCCCTACCTAACTCAATACCCCCTTACAATAACTCCTATACCCCCTACCTAACTCAATACCCCCCTTACAATAACTCAATACCCCCCTTACAATAACCCCTATACCCCTACCTAACTCAATACCCCCCTTACAATAACTCCTATACCCCCTTACAATAACCCCCTATACCCCCTACCTAACTCAATACCCCCTTACAATAACTCCTACTATACCCCCCTACACTAACTCCAATACCCCCTTACAATAACTCCTATACCCCCTACCTAACTCAATACCCCCCTTACAATAACTCCTATGCCCCCTACCTAACTCCTATACCCCCTTACAATAACTCCTATACCCCCTACCTAACTCAATACCCCCTTACAATAACTCAATACCCCCCTTACAATAACCCCTATACCCCCTACCTAACTCAATACCCCCCTTACAATAACTCCTATACCCCCTACCTAACTCAATACCCCCTTACAATAACCCCTATACCCCTACCTAACTCAATACCCCCTTACAATAACCCCTATACCCCCTACCTAACTCAATACCCCCTTACAATAACCCCTATACCCCTACCTAACTCAATACCCCCTTACAATAACCCCTATACCCCTACCTAACTCAATACCCCCTTACAATAACCCCTATACCCCCTACCTAACTCAATACCCCCTTACAATAACTCAATACCCCCTTACAATAACTCCTATACCCCCTACCTAACTCAATACCCCCTTACAATAACCCCTATACCCCCTACCTAACTCAATACCCCCCTTACAATAACTAAATACCCCCTTACAATAACTCCTATACCCCCTACCTAACTCAATACCCCCTTACAATAACTCAATACCCCCCTTACAATAACTCCTATACCCCCTACCTAACTCAATACCCCCTTACAATAACTCAATACCCCCTTACAATAACCCCTATACCCCCTACCTAACTCAATACCCCCCTTACAATAACTCAATACCCCCCTTACAATAACTCCTATGCCTAGTCCAAACAGCTGGTGGTTGTGCTAAAGTTTCTACTGAATCATTATTATATTATTATATTAAAGTTATCACTGGTTCGTTATTATATTAAAGTTATTACTGGTTCGTTATTATATTAAAGTTTCCACTGGTTCGTTATTATATTAAAGTTTCCACTGGTTCGTTATTATATTAAAGTTATTACTGGTTCGTTATTATATTAAAGTTTCCACTGGTTCGTTATTATATTAAAGTTTCCACTGGTTCCAACAGATGATCAGATGAGCGTCAGTCCCAGTTCATACCTCCAGGTTCTGAAGCCTTGTAACCATGGTAAAGACAACCCAACCTCCGTCGCAGAGCATGTTCTGTCTGTCTGTCTGTCCGTTCGCTAATGGCCATAACCAGAGCCATATATTTATAATATGGCAAATTAAATGTATAGAAATATATATGGTTCTTCCCATAACCCTGGCTGTCTTCTCTACTCTGAGCTTGTTGCTGTCCTCTGGTCGTGTGTTGCCTAATATGGCTCTTCTATGGTCGTGTGTTGCCTAATATGGCTCTTCTATGGTTGTGTGTTGCCTAATATGGCTCTTCTATGGTCGTGTGTTGCCTAATATGGCTCTTCTATGGTTGTGTGTTGCCTAATATGACTCTTCT
>NC_059209.1:58131707-58156707 GCF_020615455.1 Coregonus clupeaformis | reverse complement strand
CCACTCAGCCCCTCACTCTCTCCATCACTGTGAGTGTTACCCACTCAGCCCCTCACTCCCTCCATCACTGTGAGTGTTACCCACTCAGCCCCTCACTCTCTCCATCACTGTGAGTGTTACCCACTCAGCCCCTCACTCTCTCCATCACTGTGAGTGTTACCCACTCAGCCCCTCACTCTCTCATCACTGTGAGTGTTACCCACTCAGCCCCTCACTCTCTCCATCACTGTGAGTGTTACCCACTCAGCCCCTCACTCTCTCCATCACTGTGAGTGTTACCCACTCAGCCCCTCACTCTCTCCATCACTGTGAGTGTTACCCACTCAGCCCCTCACTCTCTCCATCACTGTGAGTGTTACCCACTCAGCCCCTCACTCCCTCCATCACTGTGAGTGTTACCCACTCAGCCCCTCACTCTCTCCATCACTGTGAGTGTTACCCACTCAGCCCCTCACTCTCTCCATCACTGTGAGTGTTACCCACTCAGCCCCTCACTCTCTCCATCACTGTGAGTGTTACCCACTCAGCCCCTCACTCTCTCCATCACTGTGAGTGTTACCCACTCAGCCCCTCACTCTCTCCATCACTGTGAGTGTTACCCACTCAGCCCCTCACTCTCTCCATCACTGTGAGTGTTACCCACTCAGCCCCACACTCTCTCCATCACTGTGAGTGTTACCCACTCAGCCCCCCACTCTCTCCATCACTGTGAGTGTTACCCACTCAGCCCCTCACTCTCTCCATCACTGTGAGTGTTTACCCACTCAGCCCCCCACTCCCTTCATTCCTGTGCCTGCCCTGCCTACACAATCACTCGCTCGACCCCTCTGAGGCCCACCTCAACCCCCTAACCACTCAGATCTAATAGTCTGTTATTAATATAGACCCCCCCCTCCCTAACCACTCAGATCTAATTGTCTGTTATTGGTATGGAACCATGTACAGTCCTCTGATTCCTTCACCCCTGTTAGTACCATAACCCTTCCAGGGTTACAGGGTGGAGACAGAGACAGTCCTCTGATTCCTTCACCCCTGTTAGTACCATAACCCTTCCAGGGTTACAGGGTGGAGACAGAGACAGTCCTCTGATTCCTTCACCCCTGTTAGTACCATATCCCTTCCAGGGTTACAGGGTGGAGACAGAGACAGTCCTCTGATTCCTTCACCCCTGTTAGTACCATATCCCTTCCAGGGTTACAGGGTGGAAACAGAGACAGTCCTCTGATTCCTTCACCCCTGTTAGTACCATAACCCTTCCAGGGTTACAGGGTGGAGACAGAGACAGTCCTCTGATTCCTTCACCCCTGTTAGTACCATATCCCTTCCAGGGTTACTGGGCCTGTGTGAGTCAGAGCATCACAACTCAGTCTCTGTTGGATCTAATCAGGACCAGATGATTTATCTGCTGTGCTTTAGGGAGATGTGGAGATGTTAATGAGGGGAGGGGAGTGAGCAGATCATTTTGATAGTTTGAGTTATTTTCATCAGGCAGCAAGCAAAGGAACAGTAGTATTGGCAACATGTTGAATTAAGGCAAGGGAACAGTAGTCTTGGCAACATGTTAAATTAAGGCAAGGGAACAGTAGTCTTGGCAACGTTGAATTAAGGCAAGGGAACACTAGTCTTGGCAACATGTTGAATTAAGGCAAGGTAACAGTAGTCTTGGTAACGTTGAATTAAGGCAAGGGAACAGTAGTCTTGGCAACATGTTGAATTAAGGGAACGCTAGTCTTGGCAACGTTGAATTAAGGCAAGGGAACACTTGTCTTGGCAACATGTTGAATTAAGGCAAGGGAACACTAGTCTTGGCAACATGTTGAATTAAGGCAAGGGAACAGTAGTCTTGGCAACATGTTGAATTAAGGCAAGGGAACAGTAGCCTTGGCAACATGTTGAATTAAGGCAAGGGAACAGTAGCCTTGGCAACATGTTGAATTAAGGCAAGGGAACACTAGTCTTGGCAACGTTGAATTAAGGCAAGGGAACACTAGTCTTGGCAACATGTTGAATTAAGGCAAGGTAACAGTAGTCTTGGCAACGTTGAATTAAGGCAAGGGAACAGTAGTCTTGGCAACATGTTGAATTAAGGGAACGCTAGTCTTGGCAACGTTGAATTAAGGCAAGGGAACACTAGTCTTGGCAACATGTTGAATTAAGGCAAGGGAACACTAGTCTTGGCAACATGTTGAATTAAGGCAAGGGAACAGTAGTCTTGGCAACATGTTGAATTAAGGCAAGGGAACACTAGTCTTGGCAACATGTTGAATTAAGGCAAGGGAACAGTAGTCTTGGCAACATGTTGAATTAAGGCAAGGGAACACTAGTCTTGGCAACGTTGAATTAAGGCAAGGGAACACTAGTCTTGGCAACATGTTGAATTAAGGCAAGGGAACAGTAGTCTTGGCAACATGTTGAATTAAGGCAAGGGAACACTAGTCTTGGCAACGTTGAATTAAGGCAAGGGAACACTAGTCTTGGCAACATGTTGAATTAAGGCAAGGGAACAGTAGTCTTGGCAACATGTTGAATTAAGGCAAGGGAACACTAGTCTTGGCAACGTTGAATTAAGGCAAGGGAACACTAGTCTTGGCAACATGTTGAATTAAGGCAAGGTAACAGTAGTCTTGGCAACGTTGAATTAAGGCAAGGGAACAGTAGTCTTGGCAACATGTTGAATTAAGGGAACGCTAGTCTTGGCAACGTTGAATTAAGGCAAGGGAACACTAGTCTTGGCAACATGTTGAATTAAGGCAAGGGAACACTAGTCTTGGCAACATGTTGAATTAAGGCAAGGGAACAGTAGTCTTGGCAACATGTTGAATTAAGGCAAGGGAACAGTAGTCTTGGCAACACGTTGAATTAAGGCAAGGGAACACTAGTCTTGGCAACATGTTGAATTAAGGCAAGGGAACAGTAGTCTTGGCAACATGTTGAATTAAGGCAAGGGAACAGTAGTCTTGGCAACATGTTGAATTAAGGCAAGGGAACACTAGTCTTGGCAACACGTTGAATTAAGGCAAGGGAACACTAGTCTTGGCAACATGTTGAATTAAGGCAAGGGAACAGTAGCCTTGGCAACATGTTGAATTAAGGCAAGGGAACAGTAGTTTTGGCAACATGTTGAATTAAGGGAACGCTAGTCTTGGCAACGTTGAATTAAGGCAAGGGAACACTAGTCTTGGCAACATGTTGAATTAAGGCAAGGGAACACTAGTCTTGGCAACATGTTGAATTAAGGCAAGGGAACAGTAGTCTTGGCAACATGTTGAATTAAGGCAAGGGAACAGTAGTCTTGGCAACATGTTGAATTAAGGCAAGGGAACACTAGTCTTGGCAACATGTTGAATTAAGGCAAGGGAACAGTAGCCTTGGCAACATGTTGAATTAAGGCAAGGGAACACTAGTCTTGGCAACATGTTGAATTAAGGCAAGGGAACAGTAGTCTTGGCAACATGTTGAATTAAGGCAAGGGAACACTAGTCTTGGCAACACGTTGAATTAAGGCAAGGGAACACTAGTCTTGGCAACATGTTGAATTAAGGCAAGGGAACACTAGTCTTGGCAACATGTTGAATTAAGGCAAGGGAACACTAGTCTTGGCAACACGTTGAATTAAGGCAAGGGAACACTAGTCTTGGCAACATGTTGAATTAAGGCAAGGGAACAGTAGCCTTGGCAACATGTTGAATTAAGGCAAGGGAACACTAGTCTTGGCAACATGTTGAATTAAGGCAAGGGAACACTAGTCTTGGCAACACGTTGAATTAAGGCAAGGGAACACTAGTCTTGGCAACATGTTGAATTAAGGCAAGGGAACAGTAGCCTTGGCAACATGTTGAATTAAGACAAGGGAACAGTAGTCTTGGCAACATGTTGAATTAAGGCAAGGGAACAGTAGTCTTGGCAACATGTTGAATTAAGACAAGGGAACAGTAGTCTTGGCAACATGTTGAATTAAGACAAGGGAACAGTAGTCTTGGCAACATGTTGAATTAAGACAAGGGAACAGTAGTCTTGGCAACATGTTGAATTAAGACAAGGGAACACTAGTCTTGGCAACATGTTGAATTAAGGCAAGGGAACAGTAGTCTTGGCAACATGTTGAATTAAGACAAGGGAACAGTAGTCTTGGCAACATGTTGAATTAAGACAAGGGAACAGTAGCCTTGGCAACATGTTGAATTAAGGCTTGTAAAATCTAACTTTAATCTACTGAGGTTGGAGGTGTGCTCTCTTCTTGCAATGTTGAATCAGCCACACACACACACACTGGTGTAGTGTCCTCCTCGTCCCCTGCTGTGAGGGGAAGTCCAGCCAGACTCTAGAGGAGTAACTGGGTCTTTCTGAGGAGGGGTGATTACCTCCTGATGTCTACAGTGATACCCGACCTCACAATTATCATGGATGGATGGTATACTTCTGAATTAGAGCCTGGAATGGAGGGAAAAGGGCAGTCTGAAAGGTCACTGAACCTCGCTTTGGGAAATGAAATGAAACCCACAGAACATCTCTTCCACTTGAAATAAGCTCTGAGAGCTCAAACCATAAGCTAAGACTTCACCAGAAGTCCTCATCCGTTTTATTTCAGAATAATGTTAGTATGATCCAGAATATTGTGCTGATTATTCCAGTAGATTCTTCTTGTACTTAGTGAACAAAATGCCTAGAGCGCTTTCTTCCCCATGCCTAGAGCTCTTTCTTCCCCATGCCTAGAGCGCTTTCTTCCCCATGCCTAGAGCGCTTTCTTCCCCATGCCTAGAGCTCTTTCTTCCCCATGCCTAGAGCGCTTTCTTCCCCATGCCTAGAGCTCTTTCTTCCCCATGCCTAGAGCGCTTTCTTCCCCATGCCTAGAGCTCTTTCTTCCCCATACCTAGAGCTCTTTCTTCCCCATGCCTAGAGCGCTTTCTTCCCCATACCTAGAGCTCTTTCTTCCCCATACCTAGAGCTCTTTCTTCCCCATGCCTAGATCTATTTCTTCCCCATACCTAGAGCTCTTTCTTCCCCATGCCTAGAGCTCTTTCTTCCCCATGCCTAGAGTGCTTTCTTCCCCATGCCTAGAGCGCTTTCTTCCCCATGCCTAGAGCGCTTTCTTCCCCATACCTAGAGCGCTTTCTTCCCCATGCCTAGAGCTCTTTCTTCCCCATGCCTAGAGCTCTTTCTTCCCCATGCCTAGGGCGCTTTCTTCCCCATGCCTAGAGCTCTTTCTTCCCCATGCCTAGAGCTCTTTCTTCCCCATGCCTAGGGCGCTTTCTTTCCCATGCCTAGAGCGCTTTCTTTCCCATGCCTAGAGCTCTTTCTTCCCCATGCCTAGAGCGCTTTCTTCCCCATGCCTAGAGCTCTTTCTTCCCCATGCCTAGAGCTCTTTCTTCCCCATGCCTAGAGCTCTTTCTTCCCCATACCTAGAGCTCTTTCTTCCCCATGCCTAGAGCGCTTTCTTCCCCATGCCTAGAGCTCTTTCTTCCCCATGCCTAGAGCTCTTTCTTCCCCATACCTAGAGCTCTTTCTTCCCCATGCCTAGAGCGCTTTCTTCCCCATGCCTAGAGCTCTTTCTTCCCCATACCTAGAGCTCTTTCTTCCCCATGCCTAGAGCTCTTTCTTCCCCATTCTCTCTCCCCCTCCCTCGCTCCCCATCTCTCCCTCGCTACCTCTCTCTTCCTCTCTTTTTCTTTCTCTCTCTCTCTGTCTCTCTCTCTCTTCCTCTACTCTACTCTACTCTACTCTCTCCCTCGCTACCTCTTTCTCTCTCCCTCCCTCCCTCCCTCTCTCCCTCCCTCCCTCCCTCCCTCCCTCCGTAAGAGAAGTTAGAATAGCTAATGTATTATAGCAGAGAGAGGAGTTGAAACCAAAGTCAGAGTAAAGTAGGATGAATAATGAAGTGTGTGTGTGTGCATATTTTACTATACTGAGGACCAGGAGTTCTCACAAGAATAGTAAACCAACTAAAATTCAGAGAGGTGAGGACGTTTTGCCGGGGGGGTAGATATCCAAGTCAGTAGCATTAGTTATTCTAATAAAACATTATTATTTTTATCTAAACTAAAACGAAAAAGTATTCCTCCTCTCCCCCCTCTCCCACTCTCCTCCTCCTCCTCTCCCACTCTCCCCCTCTCCTCCTCCCCCTCTCCCACTCTCCCCCTCTCCTCCTCCCCCTCTCCCACTCTCCTCCTCCTCTCCCACTCTCCTCATCCTCCTCTCCCACTCTCCTCCCCCTCTCCCCACTCTCCTCCCCTCTCCCACTCTCCTCCCCCCTCTCCCACTCTCCTCCCCCCTCTCCCCTCTCCCCCCTCTCCCACTCTCCCCTCCTCTCCCACTCTCCTCATCCTCCTCTCCCACTCTCCTCCCCCTCTCCCACTCTCCTCCCCTCTCCCACTCTCCTCCCCCTCTCCCACTCTCCTCCTCCTCTCCCACTCTCCCCCTCTCCCACTCTCCTCCTCCTCTCCCACTCTCCCCCTCTACTCCTCTCCCTACTCCATCATCCCAGAGATGACATAAGCAGAAAAAGAGGGTGATATTCAATCACTTCACTGAGCCCAATCTCTGAGAGAGCCAAGAGTGTGTGTGTGTGTGAAGAGAAGAGCATCTCTCCTTCCTCTCTCCTCCCTCCTGTAGTTAATTGATGTTTCATGTCATTGTTCTAAAAGTTTGACTGTCAAAAACGGCTGATTTATCGCTGTTTCTCCATAATACATCTTCCACACGTCAAACACACACGCACCGTGTGCTTTTCATTAGAGTGACGGATTATTACAGAAGAGCTTCTGTTCCAGAAGACCGCACACACACATACACACACACACACACACAAGAAAATGTATCAGAGTAGAACCTGCTGTTAAAATGCTGTGTAGGTACCAACACAGACACTGGTGCAGATCTGTTGAAATGCTGCTCGCTCATTTCCTCTACAACAGGCTGTGTCACCTGTGTTACACACACACACCACACACACACACACACACCAAGCTTTCTTACCTGACTGAGTCCTTAGTCCTCTCTAACGAGCAGCCACATGTAATGTGCTGTTAACTCCTCAGCCCTGGTAAGAAGCCCCAGAGAGGGTCATTTTCCTCAGGACCACAAGAGCAGCGCTTGTTCATGTGTAACCCCTGGAAGACTGATTCACAGTCCCCACCAACCAAAAGTAGTGCACTATGTAGGGAATAGGGTGCCATTTTTGGGACGCAGAAAAAGGGGGAGCCTGGAGCCCCAAGGCCTGAGCAGGGTGGATCAGAGCAAATCTCGCGCCCAGCCGACCTCGGCATCCTCACCGAGGGGATTCCAGCATTAAATAGAACCTGCCTGGGGGCCTAAGGCTGGTCTTCCTGCTCCACTCAGCGTAGGATACCAGGCTCAGAGCTGATCCCAGATCAGCAGGAAGACTCCACAGAGGAAAAAGGGGGACTTTGGGATTTAGGAACTCCAGAATGTAAAGACTGGTAGACTATATTTACCCCCCCCAGGAGGAAGAAAGATATTGGCGTATCGGATTCCAATGGAGCGTTGCGTTTTATAGGACTGTGTTGCTTTACAAAATACACACATACTATTTGTTGTGTTGTGAACAAACTGTCCAGTGATGGGATGAGAAAAAGGATTTGAACCTGAATAAAGGCAGACATTTGCGTTGACATCGTAGACTGGGCAATATAGAGCACAACTGGGAAAAAAACATATTCTGTCTGCAGAGACAGACCCCTCTCTCTCTAGCCAACCAATCACAAACTAGGCAGCATGGCAACCTGTCACCATAGCAACATGGACACTTCAGGACAGCAGCGTGCCTTGGGAGCAGCGTTGTCAGATCAAGCAGGAATGAATTCCTGAAAAACAGACAGAGAGACTAAAACACAGGACCTTCATCCCCAAATAGCGCCCTATTCCCTGTATAGTGCACTACTTTTTGACCAGAGCCCACTATGTAGGGAACAGGGGGGTGCCATTTGTAATTCAGACTTAGATGAGCACCTTCACAAAGCCAGCTTCACCCTCTCAGCACATCAGATCAACTCCGATAGAACGGAATAATCGAGACATCTGGTGCTGTAGAACTGAACAGAGCAGTAAAACGGTCAGGTTGTTCATCTCTAGTGCTGTTACTGTCGTCGGAAAGGACTTTCTCCCCTCTGTTCATCAGCAGTGCCTGATCTCATAGATGAGTCTCTACACATATAGCACCTGATGGTGGACATCTGTCCATTATTAACACCTCTGGGTTAAAGACTTAATGAAGTTCATGCTAATTATGTTAGCGCTCCAGCCCCTCCCCTCAGACACAGAGAGCACTTCTATAAGATAGATGGAGATAGTGATTTAGATCCTCCTCTCACACAGAGCTCTGAGGGATACAGATGGAGATAGTGATTTAGATCCTCCTCTCACACAGGGCTCTGAGAGATACAGATGGAGATAGTGATTTAGATCCTCCTCTCACACAGGGCTCTGAGAGATACAGATGGAGATAGTGATTTAGATCCTCCTCTCACACAGAGCTCTGAGGGATACAGATGGAGATAGTGATCTAGATTCTCCTCTCACACAGGGCTCTGAGAGATACAGATGGAGATAGTGATTTAGATCCTCCTCTCACACAGAGCTCTGAGGGATACAGATGGAGATAGTGATCTAGATTCTCCTCTCACACAGGGCTCTGAGAGATACAGATGGAGATAGTGATCTAGATCCTCCTCTCACACAGAGCTCTGAGGGATACAGATGGAGATAGTGATCTAGATCCTCCTCTCACACAGAGCTCTGAGAGATACAGATGGAGATAGTGATCTAGATCCTCCTCTCACACAGAGCTCTGAGGGATACAGATGGAGATAGTGATCTAGATTCTCCTCTCACACAGGGCTCTGAGAGATACAGATGGAGATAGTGATCTAGATCCTCCTCTCACACAGAGCTCTGAGAGATACAGATGGAGATAGTGATTTAGATCCTCCTCTCACACAGGGCTCTGAGAGATACAGATGGAGATAGTGATTTAGATCCTCCTCTCACACAGAGCTCTGAGGGATACAGATGGAGATAGTGATTTAGATCCTCCTCTCACACAGAGCTCTGAGGGATACAGATGGAGATAGTGATTTAGATCCTCCTCTCACACAGGGCTCTGAGGGATACAGATGGAGATAGTGATTTAGATCCTCCTCTCACACAGAGCTCTGAGGGATACAGATGGAGATAGTGATCTAGATTCTCCTCTCACACAGGGCTCTGAGAGATACAGATGGAGATAGTGATTTAGATCCTCCTCTCACACAGAGCTCTGAGGGATACAGATGGAGATAGTGATCTAGATTCTCCTCTCACACAGAGCTCTGAGGGATACAGATGGAGATAGTGATCTAGATCCTCCTCTCACACAGGGCTCTGAGAGATACAGATGGAGATAGTGAACTAGATCCTCCTCTCACACAGAGCTCTGAGAGATACAGATGGAGATAGTGATTTAGATCCTCCTCTCACACAGGGCTCTGAGGGATACAGATGGAGATAGTGATTTAGATCCTCCTCTCACACAGAGCTCTGAGGGATACAGATGGAGATAGTGATCTAGATCCTCCTCTCACACAGAGCTCTGAGGGATACAGATGGAGATAGTGATTTAGATCCTCCTCTCACACAGAGCTCTGAGGGATACAGATGGAGATAGTGATTTAGATCCTCCTCTCACACAGAGCTCTGAGGGATACAGATGGAGATAGTGATCTAGATTCTCCTCTCACACAGGGCTCTGAGAGATACAGATGGAGATAGTGATTTAGATCCTCCTCTCACACAGAGCTCTGAGGGATACAGATGGAGATAGTGATCTAGATTCTCCTCTCACACAGAGCTCTGAGGGATACAGATGGAGATAGTGATTTAGATCCTCCTCTCACACAGGGCTCTGAGAGATACAGATGGAGATAGTGATCTAGATCCTCCTCTCACACAGAGCTCTGAGAGATACAGATGGAGATAGTGATTTAGATCCTCCTCTCACACAGGGCTCTGAGAGATACAGATGGAGATAGTGATTTAGATCCTCCTCTCACACAGAGCTCTGAGAGATACAGATGGAGATAGTGATTTAGATCCTCCTCTCACACAGGGCTCTGAGGGATACAGATGGAGATAGTGATTTAGATCCTCCTCTCACACAGAGCTCTGAGGGATACAGATGGAGATAGTGATCTAGATCCTCCTCTCACACAGGGCTCTGAGGGATACAGATGGAGATAGTGATTTAGATCCTCCTCTCACACAGAGCTCTGAGAGATACAGATGGAGATAGTGATCTAGATCCTCCTCTCACACAGGGCTCTGAGGGATACAGATGGAGATAGTGATTTAGATCCTCCTCTCACACAGAGCTCTGAGGGATACAGATGGAGATAGTGATCTAGATCCTCCTCTCACACAGAGCTCTGAGGGATACAGATGGAGATAGTGATTTAGATCCTCCTCTCACACAGGGCTCTGAGAGATGCAGCGCTAGGCCAACATAATAATAATAATAATAATAATAATAATAATAATATGCCATTTAGCAGACGCTTTTATCCAAAGCGACTTACAGTCATGTGCGCATACATTTTTACGTATGGGTGGTCCCGGGGATGGAACCCACTACCCTGGCGTTACAAGCGTCATGCTCTACCAGCTGAGCTACAGAGGACCACAATGGTAGCAACATGGTAGCAGGAAGAACCAGCCAGTCATTATTAAAGGCCCAGTGCAGACAAAAACAGGATTTTCCTTTATTTTATATTTATTTCCACAATATGAGTTATTATGATTATCAACACCTCAGGACTAAAGACTTAATGAAGTTCACGCTAATTTTACAGCCCCTCCCTCAGACAGAGATGGCACTTTAGCCCCTCCTTTAAAATAGACCAGACAGAGATAGTGATCTAGTCCCTCCTATAAGATAGACCAGACAGAGATAGTGATCTAGTCCCTCCTATAAGATAGACCAGACAGAGATAGTGATCTAGTCCCTCCTATAAGATAGTCCAGACAGAGATAGTGATCTAGTCCCTCCTATAAGATAGACCAGACAGAGATAGTGATCTAGTCCCTCCTATAAGATAGACCAGACAGAGATAGTGATCTAGTCCCTCCTATAAGATAGACCAGACAGAGATAGTGATCTAGTCCCTCCTATAAGATAGACCAGACAGAGATAGTGATCTAGTCCCTCCTATAAGATAGACCAGACATAGATAGTGATCTAGTCCCTCCTATAAGATAGACCAGACAGAGATAGTGATCTAGTCCCTCCTATAAGATAGACCAGACAGAGATAGTGATCTAGTCCCTCCTATAAGATAGACCAGACAGAGATAGTGATCTAGTCCCTCCTATAAGATAGACCAGACAGAGATAGTGATCTAGTCCCTCCTATAAGATAGACCAGACAGAGATAGTGATCTAGTCCCTCCTATAAGATAGACCAGAGAGAGATAGTGATCTAGTCCCTCCTATAAGATAGACCAGACAGAGTGATCTGTCCCTCCTATAAGATAGACCAGGCAGAGATAGTGATCTAGTCCCTCCTATAAGATAGACCAGACAGTGATCCAGTCCCTCCTATAAGATAGACCAGACAGAGTGATCTGTCCCTCCTATAAGATAGACCAGGCAGAGATAGTGATCTAGTCCCTCCTATAAGATAGACCAGACAGAGTGATCTGTACCTCCTATAAGATAGACCAGGCAGAGATAGTGATCTAGTCCCTCCTATAAGATAGACCAGACAGTGATCTAGTCCCTCCTATAAGATAGACCAGACAGTTGATCCAGTCCCTCCTATAAGATAGACCAGACAGAGATAGTGATCCAGTCCCTCCTATAAGATAGACCAGACAGAGATAGTGATCTAGTCCCTCCTATAAGATAGACCAGACAGAGATAGTGATCCAGTCCCTCCTATAAGATAGACCAGACATAGATAGTGATCTAGTCCCTCCTATAAGATAGACCAGACAGAGATAGTGATCTAGTCCCTCCTATAAGATATACCAGACAGAGATAGTGATCTAATCCCTCCTATAAGATATACCAGACAGTGATCCAGTCCCTCCTATAAGATAGACCAGACAGAGATAGTGATCTAGTCCCTCCTATAAGATATACCAGACAGAGATAGTGATCTAATCCCTCCTATAAGATATACCAGACAGTGATCCAGTCCCTCCTATAAGATAGACCAGACAGAGATAGTGATCTAGTCCCTCCTATAAGATAGACCAGGCAGAGATAGTGATCCAGTCCCTCCTATAAGATAGACCAGACAGAGAGAGTGATCCAGTCCCTCCTATAAGATAGACCAGGCAGAGTGATCTGTCCCTCCTCTCACACAGGACATTAGAGATACGGCATTAGGCTGATTATGAGGGAGGGGCTTTGGGAGAAACAACGCTAGGCCGCGGTTCCGCTAAGCGCTGGTTCCATGATTCCGCTAGGCTAATCTGTGGTTCCGCTGTTCCTTGGGTGGGCTGTGACAGTGTGTGGTGAGGAGATAAGATGGAGTGTTAAATTGAATTACCACTAAGAAGCATGGTGAGGAGGACTTCATTCAACCCTGCATCATTAACTAGCTAGTGCTGCATGTGGTTGTGTTGTCTCTGTCTGGGGATGGATTCATGCTGACTAACGCCAGGCAGATTGTCCACGTCAGCCAGGCCCCATCTGATTCCAACGCATTGGACTCGCTCTCCCTCCTCTCCTCTGCAGCTTGTTGCTATATACATGGATCGTAAAGTGATCTGACGACCTGGGAATTTGCCAAATGGCACCCTATTCCCTATATAATGCACTACTTTTGACCAGAGCTCTATGTCCCTGGTCAAAAGTAGTGCACCGTGTAGGGAATAGGGTGCCATTTGGGATGTAGCCAGTTTTATAGGATGAAGGTGAGAGTCTCAACAGAGACATAGTGTATTAGTAGTAGCAGCACCTCTTAATAAGTCTGTCACACTGGGTAGAGGAGATGAGGTTTTTCCTTCAGTAACTACAGCCTCTCTTAATAAATCTGTCACACTGGGTAGAGGAGATGAGGTTTTTCCTTCAGTAACCACAGCCTCTCTTAATAAATCTGTCACACTGGGTAGAGGAGATGAGGTTTTTCCCTTCAGTAGCTACAGCCTCTCTTAATAAATCTGTCACACTGGGTAGAGGAGATTAGGTTTTTCCTTCAGTAGCTACAACACCTCTTAATAAATCTGTCACACTGGGTAGAGGAGATGAGGTTTTTCCTTCAGTAACCACAGCCTCTCTTAATAAATCTGTCACACTGGGTAGAGGAGATGAGGTTTTTCCTTCAGTAACTACAGCCTCTCTTAATAAATTTGTCACACTGGGTAGAGGAGATGAGGTTTTTCCTTCAGTAGCTACAGCCTCTCTTAATAAATCTGTCACACTGGGTAGAGGAGATGAGGTTTTTCCATCGGTAGCTACAGCCTCTCTTAATAAATCTGTCACACTGGGTAGAGGAGATGAGGTTTTTCCTTCAGTAACTACAGCCTCTCTTAATAAATCTGTCACACTGGGTAGAGGAGATGAGGTTTTTCCTTCAGTAACTACAGCCTCTCTTAATAAATCTGTCACACTGGGTAGAGGAGATGAGGTTTTTCCTTCGGTAGCTACAACACCTCTTAATAAATCTGTCACACTGGGTAGAGGAGATGAGGTTTTTCCTTCAGTAACTACAGCCTCTCTTAATAAATCTGTCACACTGGGTAGAGGAGATGAGGTTTTTCCTTCGGTAGCTACAGCCTCTCTTAATAAATCTGTCACACTGGGTAGAGGAGATGAGGTTTTTCCCTTCAGTAGCTACAGCCTCTCTTAATAAATCTGTCACACTGGGTAGAGGAGATGAGGTTTTTCCTTCGGTAGCTACAGCCTCTCTTAATAAATCTGTCACACTGGGTAGAGGAGATGAGGTTTTTCCTTCAGTAACTACAGCCTCTCTTAATAAATCTGTCACACTGGGTAGAGGAGATGAGGTTTTTCCCTTCAGTAGCTACAGCCTCTCTTAATAAATCTGTCACACTGGGTAGAGGAGATGAGGTTTTTCCTTCAGTAACCACAGCCTCTCTTAATAAATCTGTCACACTGGGTAGAGGAGATGAGGTTTTTCCCTTCAGTAACTACAGCCTCTCTTAATAAATCTGTCACACTGGGTAGAGGAGATGAGGTTTTTCCTTCAGTAACTACAGCCTCTCTTAATAAATCTGTCACACTGGGTAGAGGGAGATGAGGTTTTTCCCTTCAGTAGCTACAGCCTCTCTTAATAAATCTGTCACACTGGGTAGAGGAGATGAGGTTTTTCCCTTCAGTAGCTGTAGCCTGACTCAAGCCTCCCTCCATCCTTCCTCCCTCCTCTTCTATTCTCCTCCATTCCACACTCCACTTCTCCTTTTCTCTGTTTCCTCCCCTCTTCTCTTCACCCTCTGTTGGAGGGTCTTGGTGTCTGGCCTTGCAGCCAGGAGCCCTGATAGTTTTGGGCAGTGAACGGGAGGAAAAAGGAGGTCCTCAGCGAACAGAGCTGAATAGCAATCAGAGATTATCAGCTCACCTGCTGCTAGCCGCTCAACTTGAGGTGTGTGAATGTCCTGATTAGGGCTCGCCTGGCTTCCCTTTCCATCGACCCAAGCCTCCATTACGCCCTGGGAGCCACCTAGCCCCGACTAATCCACCTCAGAGTGGATATGACAGGACCCTGATCGGCTTAAGGTCCGCCCGACGTCACAGTCAGACAGACGGGGGGCTGGAGTCTAAAGGTGTCTAAGATCATATCATTTGTTCCCTAGTATGACTGAGTGACTGACTGAGTGGACTGTACCGGCTGTGCCGGGCGGGGAGGTGCATATGGATCTAGTCAAATCCATCAGCCAGCTAGCTGTTCTCTAGACAGGGATATATTAGATATTCAGCTAGCTAGATGTTCCCTATACAGGGATATATGATATATTCAGCTAGCTAGATGTTCCCTATACAGGGATATATGATATATTCAGCTAGCTAGATGTTCTCTATACGGGCAGATATTAGATATTCAGCTAGCTGTTCTCTAGACAGGGATATATTAGATATTCAGCTAGCTGTTCTCTAGACAGGGATATATTAGATATTCAGCTAGCTGTTCTCTATACGGGCAGATATTAGATATTCAGCTAGCTGTTCTCTATACGGGCAGATATTAGATATTCAGCTAGCTGTTCTCTAGATGGGGAGATATTAGATATTCAGCTAGCTGTTCTCTATACGGGCAGATATTAGATATTCAGCTAGCTGTTCTCTATACGGGCAGATATTAGATATTCAGCTAGCTGTTCTCTAGATGGGGAGATATTAGATATTCAGCTAGCTGTTCTCTAGATGGGGAGATATTAGATATTCAGCTAGCTGTTCTCTAGATGGGGAGATATTAGATATTCAGCTAGCTGTTCTCTAGATGGGGAGATATTAGATATTCAGCTAGCTGTTCTCTAGATGGGGATATATTAGATATTCAGCTAGCTGTTCTCTAGATGGGGATATATTAGATATTCAGCTAGCTGTTCTCTAGATGGGGAGATATTAGATATTCAGCTAGCTGTTCTCTAGATGGGGAGATATTAGATATTCAGCTAGCTGTTCTCTAGATGGGGAGATATTAGATATTCAGCTAGCTGTTCTCTAGACAGGGAGATATTAGATATTCAGCTAGCTGTTCTCTATACGGGCAGATATGAGCTATTCAGCTAGCTGTTCTCTATACGGGCAGATATGAGCTATTCAGCTAGCTGTTCTCTAGATTGGGAGATATTAGATATTCAGCTAGCTGTTCTCTAGACAGTGATATATTAGATATTCAGCTAGCTGTTCTCTAGATGGGGAGATATTAGATATTCAGCTAGCTAGATGTTCTCTATACGGGCAGATATGAGATATTCAGCTAGCTAGATGTTACCTAGATGGGGAGATAAGAGATATTCAGCTAGCTAGATGTTACCTAGATGGGGAGATATGAGATATTCAGCTAGCTAGATGTTACCTAGATGGGGAGATATGAGATATTCAGCTAGCTAGATGTTACCTAGATGGGGATATATGAGATATTCAGCTAGCTAGATGTTACCTAGATGGGGATATATGAGATATTCAGCTAGCTAGATGTTACCTAGATGGGGAGATATGAGATATTCAGCTAGCTAGATGTTACCTAGATGGGGAGATATGAGATATTCAGCTAGCTAGATGTTACCTAGATGGGGAGATATGAGATATTCAGCTAGCTAGATGTTACCTAGATGGGGATATATGAGATATTCAGCTAGCTAGATGTTACCTAGATGGGGATATATGAGATATTCAGCTAGCTAGATGTTACCTAGATGGGGATATATGAGATATTCAGCTAGCTAGATGTTACCTAGATGGGGGGATATGAGATATTCAGCTAGCTAGATGTTACCTAGATGGGGAAATATTAGATATTCAGCTAGCTAGATGTTACCTAGATGGGGAGATATGAGATATTCAGCTAGCTAGATGTTACCTAGATGGGGAGATATGAGATATTCAGCTAGCTAGATGTTACCTAGATGGGGATATATGAGATATTCAGCTAGCTAGCTGATATTCTGGACATGTAGAGATCCTCCCCTGCTTTACAGTCCTAAAAGTCCTATAGACCTGGAGCACTGAGATGCATCCAATCAGGGCAAAAAGCTTCTGTGTTTAACTTAAAAGGCTAGCATGACAGAAACATGGCAGCCAGGCAGGCAGCCAGATGAGACAATGGTCCGCTGTTCCTTTTCTTTCTGTTATTATTTCTTTCCCATCTATTTCTTGCCCTTGATGATACTGCAGTGTGGACTGAGGAGAGATGAGAGCGTGGAGGGTGAAGAAGTCCGAGAAGGCTTTGTGTAAATGTTGCTCCTCCCTGTTAAGTGGAGCTGCTCTGTCATTAGCTAGACCAGTCATTGGTAGAAGGATGTGTGTGTGTGTGGGCCAATCAGCTTCTTAGTAAGAGACTGGTCTCTGTAACAGCCCTGCAATCATGTCTCCAGGTAGAGAGTAGAGAGAGGAATCCTTGCCATTGACTGCAGAGTAACACCATTAGAGCAGAGCAAGGCAGGTGATAATAGCATACAGCCATTTTGCCCCCAGAAAAGCACAAGGAGCTGCGTTGACTGAAGAGTCTAAAATACGGACACAGAATCATTGCAGATGGGGGTATGTTGTATCTCCAAAAGTGAGTGATTTACTCAAACTCCCATGTACAGTTCCGTTCAAAAGTTTGGACACACCTACTCATTCAAGAGTTTTTCTTTATTTTTACTTTTTTCTACATTGTGAAATAGTAGTGAAGACATCAAAACTATGAAATAACACATATGGAATCATGTAGTAACCAAAAAAAGTGTTAAACAAATTTATATTTGAGATTCTTCAAAGTAGCCACCCTTTGCCTTGATGACAGCTTTGCACACTCTTGGCATTCTCTCAACCAGCTTCACCTGGAATGCTTTATCAACAGTCGTGAAGGAGTTCCCACATATGCTGAAAACTTGTTGGCTGCTTTTCCTTCACTCTGCCGTCCGACTCATCCCAAACCATCTCAATTGGGTTGAGGTCGGGTGAATGTGGAGGCCAGGTCTGATGCAGCACTCCATCACTCTCCTTCTTGGTAAAATAGCCCTTAGACAGCCTGGAGGTGTGTTGGGTCATTGTCCTGTTGAAAAACAAATGATAGTCCCACCAAGCCCAAACCAGATGGGATGGCGTATCGCTGTAGAATGCTGTGGTAGCCATGCTGGTTAAGTGTGCCTTGAATTCTAAATAAATCACAGACAGTGTCACCAGCAAAGCACCCCCACACCATAACACCTCCTCCTCCATGCTTCAGGGTGGGAACCACACATACGGAGATCATCCGTTCACCCACAGCGTGTCTCACAAAGACACGGCGGTTGGAACCAAAAATCTCCAATTTGGACTCCAGACCAAAGGACACATTTCCACCGGTCTAATGTCCATTGCTCATGTTTCTTGGCCCAAGCAGTTCTCTTCTTATTATTGGTGCCCTTTAGTAGTGGTTTCTTTGCTGCAATTTGATCATGAAGGCCTGATTCACACAGTCCCCTCTGAACAGTTGATGTTGAGATGTGTCTGTTACTTGAACTCTGTGAAGCATTTATTTGGGCTGCAATTTCGAAGGACCATATCGCCCAAACACAAGTCATCATGTTGCCATGGGACTAGAGAAGTACAGTCGTGGTCAAAAATATTGCCACCCTTGAACTTCTTTTTTTTTTTTTTTTTTTTTTGAAGCTTTTCAGTTCTGAGATATTTACCCACAACCTCCCTTGTGAGAGAAAGCTTTTCAGTTCTGAGATATTTACCCACAACCTCCCTTGTGAGAGAAAGCTTTTCAGTTCAGAGATACAGTATTTACCCACAACCTCCCTTGTGAGAGAAAGCTTTTCAGTTCAGAGATACAGTATTTACCCACAACCTCCCTTGTGAGAGAAAGCTAGCAAACGATCTCGTTAACTTACCACGACGGCAATGGGGTGTGGTTCGTTAAAATAATGAAGCTGAGAATCCCTGAGGTTTTTCGGCTACGGCTGTGTCCCAAAATGTCACCCTTTTCCCTAGATGGTGCACTTCTTTACATAGGGGCTCTGGTCAAAAGTAGTGCACTATATAATTTAGTAGTGCCGTTTTGGGACACAACCAATGTGTTTTATTTCACGGCCTTGTCTGGACTAGACAGACAGTTAGCTAATGAGGGTGAATAACAGGAACGTTAATGATACAGCAGCATGGCGGTTAGAGAAGCTGTCTAAATACTTCTCAGATATTCCAGAGAGCTGCATGTTAAATGGTACCCTATTCCCTAGATAGTGCACTACTTTACATAGGGCTCTGGTCAAAAGTAGTGCACTAAATAGGGAATAGGGTGCCATTTGGGACGCAGGGGGAGAGAGATGCCTTGTGGGGCAGGGACACCAACGCACACACATACAAACCATCCCGTCTATCACATTCCGCATGCAGTTGCAGCAGCCTCGAGGGTAGACACACAATTAAACTGATGAAACAATAATATTGTTTTATTATTAAACTATGTTCCGTATGCGTGCTGGAGAATTAATGTTAGCTACTTAGTGGCTTTAGTGTCATGGAGGAAAAACGAGATGTTAGTCTGAGCCGGCTGAGCTTTAGTGTCATGGAGGTAGAGGTTAGTCTGAGCCGGCTGAGCTTTAGTGTCATGGAGGTAGAGGTTAGTCTGAGCCGGCTGAGCTTTAGTGTCATGGAGGTAAACGAGGTTAGTCTGAGCCGGCTGAGCTTTAGTGTCATGGAGGTAGAGGTTAGTCTGAGCCGGCTGAGCTTTAGTGTCATGGAGGTAAACGAGAGGTTAGTCTGAGCCGGCTGAGCTTTAGTGTCATGGAGGTAGAGGTTAGACTGAGCCGGCTGAGCTTTAGTGTCATGGAGGTAGAGGTTAGTCTGAGCCGGCTGAGCTTTAGTGTCATGGAGGTAGAGGTTAGTCTGAGCCGGCTGAGCTTTAGTGTCATGGAGGTAGAGGTTAGTCTGAGCCGGCTGAGCTTTAGTGTCATGAAGGTAGAGGTTAGTCTGAGCCGGCTGAGCTTTAGTGTCATGAAGGTAGAGGTTAGTCTGAGCCGGCTGAGCTTTAGTGTCATGGAGGTAGAGGTTAGTCTGAGCCGGCTGAGCTTTAGTGTCATGGAGGTAAACGAGAGGTTAGTCTGAGCCGGCTGAGCTTTAGTGTCATGGAGGTAGAGGTTAGACTGAGCCGGCTGAGCTTTAGTGTCATGGAGGTAGAGGTTAGTCTGAGCCGGCTGAGCTTTAGTGTCATGAAGGTAGAGGTTAGTCTGAGCCGGCTGAGCTTTAGTGTCATGGAGGTAAACGAGATGTTAGTCTGAGCCGGCTGAGCTTTAGTGTCATGAAGGTAGAGGTTAGTCTGAGCCGGCTGAGCTTTAGTGTCATGAAGGTAGAGGTTAGTCTGAGCCGGCTGAGCTTTAGTGTCATGGAGGTAAACGAGAGGTTAGTCTGAGCCGGCTGAGCTTTAGTGTCATGGAGGTAAAGGAGATGTTAGTCTGAGCCGGCTGAGCCACTTGGACTTAGGCCTAGTCATTACATGGGTACAGCCAAAGACATATATAATATACATGTATCATACTGTTATAACGTTGATATACACTAGGCCTATACACGATACATCATTGGGAACTGTAATATGTAGTAAGAATACATTGAAATACATAATATATACTCTACATTCATTACCCCACTGATTACAGCCCAGCTGCATTGACAGTGAATGGGTAAGTGACTGTGGGTGTGTAAGTGTTCATGAACGGGTTAATGGCAAATTATAATTATATGTTACAAAATCGTCAAATTAGAGCCTTGAAGATTGAACCTTCTCTAAAGGCGTTAAGACGGTGTTAATGATGATTCACCTTCACTGTGTGAAGGTGCCGTGGCGCAGTCGGTGGGTGAGAGTTCAATGCGTGTTCTTAGCGCAGGGGTCTCCAACTCTGTTCCTGGAGAGATACCCTCCTGTAGGTTTTAACTCCAACTCTGTTCCTGGAGAGATACCCTCCTGTAGGTTTTAACTCCAGCCCTGTTCCTGGAGAGCTACCCTCCTGTAGGTTTTAACTCCAACCCTGTTCCTGGAGAGCTACCCTCCTGTAGGTTTTAACCCCAACCCTGTTCCTGGAGAGCTACCCTCCTGTAGGTTTTAACTCCAACCCTGTTCCTGGAGAGCTACCCTCCTGTAGGTTTTAACTCCAACTCTGTTCCTGGAAAGATACCCTCCTGTAGGTTTTAACTCCAACCCTGTTCCTGGAGAGCTACCCTCCTGTAGGTTTTAACTCCAACCCTGTTCCTGGAGAGATACCCTCCTGTAGGTTTTCGCTCCAACTCTGTTCCTGGAGAGATACCCTCCTGTAGGTTTTAACTCCAACTCTGTTCCTGGAGAGATACCCTCCTGTAGGTTTTAACTCCAACTCTGTTCCTGGAGAGATACCCTCCTGTAGGTTTTAACTCCAACTCTGTTCCTGGAGAGATACCCTCCTGTAGGTTTTAACTCCAACTCTGTTCCTGGAGAGATACCCTCCTGTAGGTTTTAACTCCAACTCTGTTCCTGGAGAGCTACCCTCCTGTAGGTTTTAACACCAACTCTGTTCCTGGAGAGATACCCTCCTGTAGGTTTTTGCTCCAACCCCAGTTGTAACTAACCTGATTCAGTTTATCAACCAGCTAATTATTAGATTCAGGTGCGCTAGATTAGGGTTGGAGTTAAAACCTACAGGAGGGTAGCTCTCCAGGAACAGGGTTGGAGTTAAAACCTACATGAGGGTAGCTCTCCAGGAACAGGGTTGGGGTTAAAACCTACAGGAGGGTATCTCTCCAGGAACAGGGTTGGGGTTAAAACCTACAGGAGGGTAGCTCTCTAGGAACAGGGTTGGAGTTAAAACCTACAGGAGGGTAGCTCTCCAGGAACAGGGTTGGAGTTAAAACCTACAGGAGGGTAGCTCTCTAGGAACAGGGTTGGAGTTAAAACCTACAGGAGGGTAGCTCTCCAGGAACAGGGTTGGGGTTAAAACCTACAGGAGGGTATCTCTCCAGGAACAGGGTTGGAGTTAAAACCTACAGGAGGGTAGCTCTCTAGGAACAGGGTTGGTGTTAAAACCTACAGGAGGGTAGCTCTCCAGGAACAGGGTTGGAGTTAAAACCTACAGGAGGGTAGCTCTCCAGGAACAGGGTTGGAGTTAAAACCTACAGGAGGGTAGCTCTCCAGGAACAGGGTTGGAGTTAAAACCTACAGGAGGGTAGCTCTCCAGGAACAGGGTTGGGGTTAAAACCTACAGGAGGGTAGCTCTCCAGGAACAGGGTTGGGGTTAAAACCTACAGGAGGGTAGCTCTCCAGGAACAGGGTTGGTGTTAAAACCTACAGGAGGGTAGCTCTCTAGGAACAGGGTTGGTGTTAAAACCTACAGGAGGGTAGCTCTCCAGGAACAGGGTTGGAGTTAAAACCTACAGGAGGGTAGCTCTCCAGGAACAGGGTTGGAGTTAAAACCTACAGGAGGGTAGCTCTCCAGGAACAGGGTTGGAGAGCCCTGTCTTAGTGTGTGTTCTTAACATGGCAAGGTGTTAAAACGCAGAACCTTCCACGTCTACATCTCTCTTTGACTTTCTCTCTCTCTTTCTCTCTCAGGCTTCATAATAACACCCACTCATGATAACCCCTTCCCCTCTCTCTCACCCCCCCATCTCTCCCCCCCTCCCTCTGATCTCCCCATCATTAATACAGTGTTCCATCTCTTCCTGGGATTATCACACCTTTAATAGTGTAAAGCTGCTTTGTGTTGCTGCTGAATGGTTGAATGGGAGGGAGACGTTGTGAAAGGAGAGGAGGAGAGAGGGGTGGAGGGAGGCAATGGAGGGGAAAGTTATTAGTGTCTGATGAGGGTTTAAGCCCTGGATTCTCAACCCCCTGTCATCTCCTACAGAACAATAGAGAGACAACTATAGAGAGGGAGGGACAGACAGGCAGGCAGACAGGCAGACAGGCAGACAGACAGACAGGCAGGCAGGCAGGCAGACAGACAGGCAGGCAGACAGACAGACAGACAGGCAGGCAGGCAGGCAGACAGGCAGGCAGGCAGACAGACAGACAGACAGACAGACAGACAGACAGACAGACAGAGGGCTCAGCTCACACAGAAACAGGTGTCATGTTTAGAGGTTGTATGGTGAGTATGCCATCCATCTCACACTGGAGCAGGCTGGTTGGACTCTGGCAGGGTTTGTCCCCCCCCCAAAAAAAGGGCAACCAGTGAAGAACAAACACCATTGTAAATACAACCCATATTTATGTTTATTTATTTTCCCATTTGTACTTTAACTATTTGCACATCGTTACAACACTGTATATATACATAATATGCCATTTAGCAGACGCTTTTATCCAAAGCGACTTAGTCATGTGTGCATACATTTTTACGTATGGGTGGTCCCGGGGATCGAACCCACTACCCTGGCGTTACAAGCGCCGTGCTCTACCAGCTGAGCTACAGTAGTTAAAACCTACAGGACGTTAGTGTAATCTTTACTGTTAATATTTATTGTTTATTTCACTTTTGTTTACTATCTACTTCACTTGCTTTGGCAATGTTAACACACGTTTCCCATGCCAATAAAGCCCCTTGAATTGAAATGGAATTGAGAGCGAGAGAGAGATTGAAGTATGAGCCATTTGGCTTTCATGAAACATGCAAGGACCCGAGCAGTGGCTGTCTGTGATTGATTCCAGATGGAGAAATGAAAGAGGAAAAGTAGGTCTGTTTTGTGTTGGAGGATCAGAGAGAGTCATGGATCAAGATACAGCAAAAGGAGCGCCTTGTTTTCTCCCTCTTTCGTCTGACTAATTTACCCAGTGTCCTTTCTGCCTGTCACTCCCCCTGCGACGTCACATTTAGTGGCACGTCAGGAAGCCGGGAGGAAGTAGCGAGAAAGTAGCTTTGCGCTAGCTACCCCTTAAAGGTATAATTACCTGTCTTTGGAGTTGAGGAAGGAAAATGATGAGTGCCGAAATAGATCAATGGAGGAAGGAGTGTCTCTGATCTTCGCCTGGCAGAATAAAAAAAATGGAACACTTAAATTGAACACTGGTGGTTTTCATGTGCAAATTAAACTTTACATGTTGACAGTTCACATTGTCGCCCGATGCCTGGCTCACTTTCTCTCTCTCTCTCTTCCTCTAGCTCTCTCTCTCTCTCTCTCTCTCTCTCTCTCTCTCTCTCTCTCTTTAAACAAACACACTATTATCCCTCTAACCCAACTCTCTACTAGGAAAACAAGGAGAGAGATCTCTCTCCACCAAAGGGGGGGGACTACAACTGATATCCCCTCTAGTACACTTAATGGAGACGCTTTAGAAGATCCAAACAAAGATTAGTAAACAACAACAACAACAACAACAACAGGAGAATGAAAGGGTGAAAACAAATTAAAGTATCAACCTTTCTAAAGGGTTCTCAAAGCTTCTTTCTTTGCCAGTAACATCACTGTGAGTGTTGTCTGAATGGAAACCGATGGGGGGTGGAGGTAGAAGCAGAGAAACAGAGGGGAGGTTAAAACCCTGAGATACTCATTACTGTAGTTTACACAACTCCAGAGATGGAGGGAGGAGAGGAACAGAGTAACACCTGGCTTTACATCACTACCAGGTAGACAGTACCAGGTAGACATTACCAGGTAGACAGTACCAGGTAGACAGTACCAGGTAGTCAGTACCATGTAGACAGTACCAGGTAGACAGTACCGGGTAGTCAGTACCAGGTAGACAGTACCAGGTAGACAGTACCAGGTAGACAGTACCAGGTAGTCATTACCAGGTAGACAGTAC
Source organism: Coregonus clupeaformis (assembly GCF_020615455.1). Taxonomy (NCBI): domain Eukaryota; kingdom Metazoa; phylum Chordata; class Actinopteri; order Salmoniformes; family Salmonidae; genus Coregonus; species Coregonus clupeaformis. The sequence goes on along the minus strand of NC_059209.1, from coordinate 58,132,286 downwards.
CAGGTAGACAGTACCAGGTAGTCAGTACCATGTAGACAGTACCAGGTAGACAGTACCATGTAGACAGTACCAGGTAGACAGTACCAGGTAGACAGTACCAGGTAGTCATTACCAGGTAGACAGTACCAGGTAGACAGTACCAGGTAGTCAGTACCAGGTAGTCAGTACCAGGTAGACAGTACCAGGTAGACAGTACCAGGTAGTCAGTACCAGGTAGACAGTACCAGGTAGACAGTACCAGGTAGACAGTACCAGGAAGTCAGTGCCAGTCCAGACACATGAGGACCATCATCACATCTTTAACCCCAGCACACTGCAGTCCAGACACATGAGGACCATCATCACATCTTTAACCCCAGCACACTGCAGTCCAGACACATGAGGACCATCATCACATCTTTAACCCCAGCACACTGCAGTCCAGACACATGAGGACCATCATCACATCTTTAACCCCAGCACACTGCAGTCCAGACACATGAGGACCATCATCACATCTTTAACCCCAGCACACTGCAGTCCAGACACATGAGGACCATCATCACATCTTTAACCCCAGCACACTGCAGTCCAGACACA